>NW_025533941.1:205000-217500 GCF_020615455.1 Coregonus clupeaformis | reverse complement strand
AGCTCTGTAAATACCATACAGCTCCTGCAGCTCTGTAAATACCATACAGCTCCTGCAGCTCTGTAAATACCATACAGCTCCTGCAGCTCTGTAAATACCATACAGCTCCTGCAGCTCTGTAAATACCATACAGCTCCTGCAGCTCTGTAAATACCATACAGCTCCTGCAGCTCTGTAAATACCATACAGCTCCTGCAGCTCTGTAAATACCATACAGCTCCTGCAGCTCTGTAAATACCATACAGCTCCTGCAGCTCTGTAAATACCATACAGCTCCTGCAGCTCTGTAAATACCATACAGCTCCTGCAGCTCTGTAAATACCATACAGCTCCTGCAGCTCTGTAAATACCATACAGCTCCTGCAGCTCCCTGTAAATACCATACAGCTCCTGCAGCTCTGTAAATACCATACAGCTCCTGCAGCTCTGTAAATACCATACAGCTCCTGCAGCTCTGTAAATACCATACAGCTCCTGCAGCTCTGTAAATACCATACAGCTCCTGCAGCTCTGTAAATACTCATACAGCTCCTGCAGCTCTGTAAATACCATACAGCTCCTGCAGCTCTGTAAATACCATACAGCTCCTGCAGCTCTGTAAATACCATACAGCTCCTGCAGCTCTGTAAATACCAGACAGCTCCTGCAGCTCTGTAAATACCATACAGCTCCTGCAGCTCTGTAAATACCATACAGCTCCTGCAGCTCTGTAAATACCATACAGCTCCTGCAGCTCTGTAAATACCATACAGCTCCTGCAGCTCTGTAAATACCATACAGCTCCTGCAGCTCTGTAAATACCATACAGCTCCTGCAGCTCTGTAAATACCATACAGCTCCTGCAGCTCTGTAAATACCATACAGCTCCTGCAGCTCTGTAAATACCAGACAGCTCCTGCAGCTCTGTAAATACCATACAGCTCCTGCAGCTCTGTAAATACCATACAGCTCCTGCAGCTCTGTAAATACCATACAGCTCCTGCAGCTCTGTAAATACCATACAGCTCCTGCAGCTCTGTAAATACCATACAGCTCCTGCAGCTCTGTAAATACCATACAGCTCCTGCAGCTCTGTAAATACCATACAGCTCCTGCAGCTCTGTAAATACCATACAGCTCCTGCAGCTCTGTAAATACCATACAGCTCCTGCAGCTCTGTAAATACCATACAGCTCCTGCAGCTCTGTAAATACCATACAGCTCCTGCAGCTCTGTAAATACCATACAGCTCCTGCAGCTCTGTAAATACCATACAGCTCCTGCAGCTCTGTAAATACCATACAGCTCCTGCAGCTCTGTAAATACCATACAGCTCCTGTAGCTCTGTAAATACCATACAGCTCCTGCAGCTCTGTAAATACCATACAGCTCCTGCAGCTCTGTAAATACCATACAGCTCCTGCAGCTCTGTAAATACCATACAGCTCCTGCAGCTCTGTAAATACCATACAGCTCCTGCAGCTCTGTAAATACCATACAGCTCCTGCAGCTCTGTAAATACCATACAGCTCCTGCAGCTCTGTAAATACCATACAGCTCCTGCAGCTCTGTAAATACCATACAGCTCCTGCAGCTCTGTAAATACCATACAGCTCCTGCAGCTCTGTAAATACCATACAGCTCCTGCAGCTCTGTAAATACCATACAGCTCCTGCAGCTCTGTAAATACCATACAGCTCCTGCAGCTCTGTAAATACCATACAGCTCCTGCAGCTCTGTAAATACCATACAGCTCCTGCAGCTCTGTAAATACTCATACAGCTCCTGCAGCTCTGTAAATACCATACAGCTCCTGCAGCTCTGTAAATACCATACAGCTCCTGCAGCTCTGTAAAATACCATACAGCTCCTGCAGCTCTGTAAATACCATACAGCTCCTGCAGCTCTGTAAATACCATACAGCTCCTGCAGCTCTGTAAATACCATACAGCTCCTGCAGCTCTGTAAATACCATACAGCTCCTGCAGCTCTGTAAATACCATACAGCTCCTGCAGCTCTGTAAATACCATACAGCTCCTGCAGCTCTGTAAATACCATACAGCTCCTGCAGCCTCTGTAAATACCATACAGCTCCTGCAGCTCTGTAAATACCATACAGCTCCTGCAGCTCTGTAAATACCATACAGCTCCTGCAGCTCTGTAAATACCATACAGCTCCTGCAGCTCTGTAAATACCATACAGCTCCTGCAGCTCTGTAAATACCATACAGCTCCTGCAGCTCTGTAAATACCATACAGCTCCTGCAGCTCTGTAAATACCATACAGCTCCTGCAGCTCTGTAAATACCATACAGCTCCTGCAGCTCTGTAAATACCATACAGCTCCTGCAGCTCTGTAAATACCATACAGCTCCTGCAGCTCTGTAAATACCATACAGCTCCTGCAGCTCTGTAAATACCATACAGCTCCTGCAGCTCTGTAAATACCATACAGCTCCTGCAGCTCTGTAAATACCATACAGCTCCTGCAGCTCTGTAAATACCATACAGCTCCTGCAGCTCTGTAAATACCATACAGCTCCTGCAGCTCTGTAAATACCATACAGCTCCTGCAGCTCTGTAAATACCATACAGCTCCTGCAGCTCTGTAAATACCATACAGCTCCTGCAGCTCTGTAAATACCATACAGCTCCTGCAGCTCTGTAAATACCATACAGCTCCTGCAGCTCTGTAAATACCATACAGCTCCTGCAGCTCTGTAAATACCATACAGCTCCTGCAGCTCTGTAAATACCATACAGCTCCTGCAGCTCTGTAAATACCATACAGCTCCTGCAGCTCTGTAAATACCATACAGCTCCTGCAGCTCTGTAAATACCATACAGCTCCTGCAGCTCTGTAAATACCATACAGCTCCTGCAGCTCTGTAAATACCATACAGCTCCTGCAGCTCTGTAAATACCATACAGCTCCTGCAGCTCTGTAAATACCATACAGCTCCTGCAGCTCTGTAAATACCATACAGCTCCTGCAGCTCTGTAAATACCATACAGCTCCTGCAGCTCTGTAAATACCATACAGCTCCTGCAGCTCTGTAAATACCATACAGCTCCTGCAGCTCTGTAAATACCATACAGCTCCTGCAGCTCTGTAAATACCATACAGCTCCTGCAGCTCTGTAAAATACCATACAGCTCCTGCAGCTCTGTAAATACCATACAGCTCCTGCAGCTCTGTAAATACCATACAGCTCCTGCAGCTCTGTAAATACCATACAGCTCCTGCAGCTCTGTAAATACCATACAGCTCCTGCAGCTCTGTAAATACCATACAGCTCCTGCAGCTCTGTAAATACCATACAGCTCCTGCAGCTCTGTAAATACCATACAGCTCCTGTAGCTCTGTAAATACCATACAGCTCCTGCAGCTCTGTAAATACCATACAGCTCCTGCAGCTCTGTAAATACCATACAGCTCCTGCAGCTCTGTAAATACCATACAGCTCCTGCAGCTCTGTAAATACCATACAGCTCCTGCAGCTCTGTAAATACCATACAGCTCCTGCAGCTCTGTAAATACCATACAGCTCCTGCAGCTCTGTAAATACCATACAGCTCCTGCAGCTCTGTAAATACCATACAGCTCCTGCAGCTCTGTAAAATACCATACAGCTCCTGCAGCTCTGTAAATACCATACAGCTCCTGCAGCTCTGTAAATACCATACAGCTCCTGCAGCTCTGTAAATACCATACAGCTCCTGCAGCTCTGTAAATACCATACAGCTCCTGCAGCTCTGTAAATACCATACAGCTCCTGCAGCTCTGTAAATACCATACAGCTCCTGCAGCTCTGTAAATACCATACAGCTCCTGCAGCTCTGTAAATACCATACAGCTCCTGCAGCTCTGTAAATACCAATACAGCTCCTGCAGCTCTGTAAATACCATACAGCTCCTGCAGCTCTGTAAATACCATACAGCTCCTGCAGCTCTGTAAATACCATACAGCTCCTGCAGCTCTGTAAATACCATACAGCTCCTGCAGCTCTGTAAATACCATACAGCTCCTGCAGCTCTGTAAAATACCATACAGCTCCTGCAGCTCTGTAAATACCATACAGCTCCTGTAGCTCTGTAAATACCATACAGCTCCTGCAGCTCTGTAAATACCATACAGCTCCTGCAGCTCTGTAAATACCATACAGCTCCTGCAGCTCTGTAAATACCATACAGCTCCTGCAGCTCTGTAAATACCATACAGCTCCTGCAGCTCTGTAAATACCATACAGCTCCTGCAGCTCTGTAAATACCATACAGCTCCTGCAGCTCTGTAAATACCATACAGCTCCTGCAGCTCTGTAAATACCATACAGCTCCTGCAGCTCTGTAAATACCATACAGCTCCTGCAGCTCTGTAAATACCATACAGCTCCTGCAGCTCTGTAAATACCATACAGCTCCTGCAGCTCTGTAAATACCATACAGCTCCTGCAGCTCTGTAAATACCATACAGCTCCTGCAGCTCTGTAAATACCATACAGCTCCTGCAGCTCTGTAAATACCATACAGCTCCTGCAGCTCTGTAAATACCATACAGCTCCTGCAGCTCTGTAAATACCATACAGCTCCTGCAGCTCTGTAAATACCAGACAGCTCCTGCAGCTCTGTAAATACCATACAGCTCCTGCAGCTCTGTAAATACCATACAGCTCCTGCAGCTCTGTAAATACCATACAGCTCCTGCAGCTCTGTAAATACCATACAGCTCCTGCAGCTCTGTAAATACCATACAGCTCCTGTAGCTCTGTAAATACCATACAGCTCCTGCAGCTCTGTAAATACCATACAGCTCCTGTAGCTCTGTAAATACCATACAGCTCCTGCAGCTCTGTAAATACCATACAGCTCCTGCAGCTCTGTAAATACCATACAGCTCCTGCAGCTCTGTAAATACCATACAGCTCCTGCAGCTCTGTAAATACCATACAGCTCCTGCAGCTCTGTAAATACCATACAGCTCCTGCAGCTCTGTAAATACCATACAGCTCCTGCAGCTCTGTAAATACCATACAGCTCCTGCAGCTCTGTAAATACCATACAGCTCCTGCAGCTCTGTAAATACCATACAGCTCCTGCAGCTCTGTAAATACCATACAGCTCCTGCAGCTCTGTAAATACCATACAGCTCCTGCAGCTCTGTAAATACCATACAGCTCCTGCAGCTCTGTAAATACCATACAGCTCCTGCAGCTCTGTAAATACCATACAGCTCCTGCAGCTCTGTAAATACCATACAGCTCCTGCAGCTCTGTAAATACCATACAGCTCCTGCAGCTCTGTAAATACCATACAGCTCCTGCAGCTCTGTAAATACCATACAGCTCCTGCAGCTCTGTAAATACCATACAGCTCCTGCAGCTCTGTAAATACCATACAGCTCCTGCAGCTCTGTAAATACCATACAGCTCCTGCAGCTCTGTAAATACCATACAGCTCCTGCAGCTCTGTAAATACCATACAGCTCCTGCAGCTCTGTAAATACCATACAGCTCCTGCAGCTCTGTAAATACCATACAGCTCCTGCAGCTCTGTAAATACCATACAGCTCCTGTAGCTCTGTAAATACCATACAGCTCCTGCAGCTCTGTAAATACCATACAGCTCCTGCAGCTCTGTAAATACCATACAGCTCCTGCAGCTCTGTAAATACCATACAGCTCCTGCAGCTCTGTAAATACCATACAGCTCCTGCAGCTCTGTAAATACCATACAGCTCCTGCAGCTCTGTAAATACCATACAGCTCCTGCAGCTCTGTAAATACCATACAGCTCCTGCAGCTCTGTAAATACCATATAGCTCCTGCAGCTCTGTAAATACCATACAGCTCCTGCAGCTCTGTAAATACCATACAGCTCCTGCAGCTCTGTAAATACCATACAGCTCCTGCAGCTCTGTAAATACCATACAGCTCCTGCAGCTCTGTAAATACCATACAGCTCCTGCAGCTCTGTAAATACCATACAGCTCCTGCAGCTCTGTAAATACCATACAGCTCCTGCAGCTCTGTAAATACCATACAGCTCCTGTAGCTCTGTAAATACCATACAGCTCCTGCAGCTCTGTAAATACCATACAGCTCCTGTAGCTCTGTAAATACCATACAGCTCCTGCAGCTCTGTAAATACCATACAGCTCCTGCAGCTCTGTAAATACCATACAGCTCCTGCAGCTCTGTAAATACCATACAGCTCCTGCAGCTCTGTAAATACCATACAGCTCCTGCAGCTCTGTAAATACCATACAGCTCCTGCAGCTCTGTAAATACCATACAGCTCCTGCAGCTCTGTAAATACCATACAGCTCCTGCAGCTCTGTAAATACCATACAGCTCCTGCAGCTCTGTAAATACCATACAGCTCCTGCAGCTCTGTAAATACCATACAGCTCCTGCAGCTCTGTAAATACCATACAGCTCCTGCAGCTCTGTAAATACCATACAGCTCCTGCAGCCTCTGTAAATACCATACAGCTCCTGTAGCTCTGTAAATACCATACAGCTCCTGCAGCTCTGTAAATACCATACAGCTCCTGCAGCTCTGTAAATACCATACAGCTCCTGCAGCTCTGTAAATACCATACAGCTCCTGCAGCTCTGTAAATACCATACAGCTCCTGCAGCTCTGTAAATACCATACAGCTCCTGCAGCTCTGTAAATACCATACAGCTCCTGCAGCTCTGTAAATACCATACAGCTCCTGCAGCTCTGTAAATACCATACAGCTCCTGCAGCTCTGTAAATACCATACAGCTCCTGCAGCTCTGTAAATACCATACAGCTCCTGCAGCTCTGTAAATACCATACAGCTCCTGCAGCCTCTGTAAATACCATACAGCTCCTGTAGCTCTGTAAATACCATACAGCTCCTGTAGCTCTGTAAATACCATACAGCTCCTGCAGCTCTGTAAATACCATACAGCTCCTGCAGCTCTGTAAATACCATACAGCTCCTGCAGCTCTGTAAATACCATACAGCTCCTGCAGCTCTGTAAATACCATACAGCTCCTGTAGCTCTGTAAATACCATACAGCTCCTGCAGCTCTGTAAATACCATACAGCTCCTGCAGCTCTGTAAATACCATACAGCTCCTGCAGCTCTGTAAATACCATACAGCTCCTGCAGCTCTGTAAATACCATACAGCTCCTGTAGCTCTGTAAATACCATACAGCTCCTGTAGCTCTGTAAATACCATACAGCTCCTGTAGCTCTGTAAATACCATACAGCTCCTGCAGCTCTGTAAATACCATACAGCTCCTGTAGCTCTGTAAATACCATACAGCTCCTGTAGCTCTGTAAATACCATACAGCTCCTGCAGCTCTGTAAATACCATACAGCTCCTGTAGCTCTGTAAATACCATACAGCTCCTGCAGCTCCGTAAATACCATACAGCTCCTGCAGCTCTGTAAATACCATACAGCTCCTGCAGCTCTGTAAATACCATACAGCTCCTGCAGCTCTGTAAATACCATACAGCTCCTGTAGCTCTGTAAATACCATACAGCTCCTGCAGCTCTGTAAATACCATACAGCTCCTGCAGCTCTGTAAATACCATACAGCTCCTGTCAGTATCAGATCAGCAGCTCCTGCAGCTCCATAGCTGTGTCTTCACTCCAATAGAGCTCTCACCGGTCATACATCAGTGTGTGGGAGACACGTAGTGACAATCTATTGCTCCATGTTTATGGTTCTCACAGTCCTTTTTTTTTTTTTTTTGATGAACTCCTATTAATAACTGTCTTTCTTTTCCTTTCAGAGTGCCATGACATTGACATATGATCCCACTGCAATGCAGAATGGGTAAGATTATATTTATTCTCCACGTTTTGAAATGCTCCTGGTTCCACAACAATTCCCCCAAAAACATTCACACACTTCACACTTCAACGTCTACATCTGTGTTCTCCTCACTCACTCTGTCACAATGAGCCCGGTCTAAACAGACAGGAAGTGTGTGTCACAATGAGCCCAGTCTAAACAGACAGGAAGTGTGTGTCTGTGTCAGTTACACTGCAGCCGTAAGACTTTCATCAGATCAGTGTTCTGTTCCCATGCTGAATGAGATGTGCTTGGTTAAGGGAAATCAGATCCCTCTGTTAGTCTGTATCCCTGGGCTTTGTCCCAAATGGCGCCCAATCCTTTTATAGTGCACTACATTTGACCAGGACCCCATAGGGAATAGGGTGCCATTTGGGACACAGACCAGCTCTGTTTTCCTGCCGGGCTGCCAGCAGAACTGCCTGTCTGACTGTGATCCAGAATACCTCTCCCCTGGGAATCTCTCTCTCTCTCTCTCTCTCTCTCTCTCTCTCTCTCTCTCTCTCTCTCTCTCCCTCCCAATCCCTTCATCTCTCTCTCTCTCTCTCTCTCTCTCTCTCTCTCTCTCTCTCTCTCTCTCTCTCTCTCTCTCTCTCTCTGCCCCCCCCCCTCTTTCTCTCTCTGTCTCTCTCTCTCTCTCTCTCTCTCTCGCAGTCAGGTGTTTATTTAACCTCTGTGTTGTCTTAAACCCTTCTGCAAGGTTATAAAACAGAGTTCCAGAGAGACTATTAAATGAGTATTGCACTAATTAGAGGAGAAGAAAGCGAGGGATGGGGTGTAGGAGAAGAGAGAGGGAACTGATGGGGTGAGGTAAGGAGGAGGGCAGCGAGAGAAAATAGAAACTTCAAAAGGAGGAAATAATTGATTACAGTTTGTTTTCTACGAGACAGAGAGAGAGAGAGAGAGAGAGAGAGAGAGAGAGAGAGAGAGAGGAGAGAGAGAGAGAGAGAGAGAGAGAGACAGAGGGAGAGAGAGGGGGGGAGAGAGAGAGAGAGAGAGAGAGAGAGAGAGAGAGAGAGAGAGAGATGAAGGGATTGGGAGGGAGAGAGGAGGAAGAAGAGAGAGAGAGAGAGAGAGAGAGAGAGAGAGAGAGAGAGAGAGAGAGAGAGAGAGAGAGAGAGAGAGAGAGAGAGAGAGAGAGAGAGGGAGAGAGAGAGAGAGACGAGAGCAGAGAGAGAGAGAGAGAGAGAGAGAGAGAGAGAGAGAGAGAGAGAGCAGAGACAGAGACAGAGACAGAGACAGAGAGAGAGAGAGAGAGAGAGAGAGAGAGAGAGAGACAGAGACAGAGACAGAGACAGAGACAGAGAGCAGAGAAGCAGAGACAGAGACAGAGACAGAGACAGAGACAGAGACAGAGACAGAGACAGAGACAGAGACAGAGACAGAGACAGAGACAGAGACAGAGACAGAGAGAGAGAGAGACAGAGACAGAGACAGAGACAGACAGCGACAGAGACACAGAGAGAGAGAGAGAGAGAGAGAGAGAGAGACGGTAGGTGAGCGTCATTTAATCTCAGAAGCTGTGTCCTAAATGGCCCACTTTTCCCTTTATAGTGCACTCCTTTTGACCAGGGCACATAGGGAATATACAGGGTACCATTTGGGACGCACACAGAGTAATATTCTGTCTCCAATTAGATGTGTTTAATTGTTTAATGGCTGAAACAATGCTATTGACATCTGGCTGTAGCCGCTAACAGCCTACATAAATAACCTTTTGAGCTTTCTGTCCTCTCCAGCTTCAGTTTCTATACACACAGTCATTAAAAATACAATATCACACACACAGAGATGTGCATTGAATAAGCCTCGCACATTAATCTCTCTGACTTTGTATTAATTTAGGATTGGTCATATTTCTCGCACACACTCTCTCCCCACCCATCCACCCAACCCACACACACACTCTCTCCCCACCCCAACCCCCACACACACTCTCTCCCCACCCATCCACCCAACCCACACACACACTCTCTCCCCACCCATCCACCCAACCCACACACACACTCTCTCCCCACCCATCCACCCAACCCACACACACACTCTCTCCCCACCCATCCACCCAACCCACACACACACTCTCTCCCCACCCATCCACCCAACCACACACACCTTCCCCACCCACCCACCCAACCCCAACAACTCTCCCCACCCACCCACCCACCCACACACCCCTCCCCACCCATCCACCCAACCCACACACACTCTCTCCCCACCCACCCACCCAACCCCCACACACACACTCTCTCCCCACCCATCCACCCAACCCACACACACACACTCTCTCCCCACCCATCCACCCAACCCACACACACATCTCTCCCCACCCACCCACCCAACCCACACACACACTCTCCCCCACCCACCAACCCAACCCACACACACACTCTCCCCACCCACCCACCCAACCCACACACACACTCTCTCCCCACCCACCCACCCAACCCACACACACACTCTCTCCCCACCCACCCACCCAACCCACACACACACTCTCTCCCCACCCACCAACCCAACCCACACACACACTCTCTCCCCCACCCACCCACCCAACCCACACACACTCTCCCCACCCACCCACCCAACCCACACACTCTCTCCCCACCCCAACCCACACACACTCTCTCCCACCCACCCACCCAACCCACACACACACTCTCTCCCCACCCACCCACCCAACCCACACACACACTCTCTCCCCCACCCACCCACCCATCCCCACCCAACCACACACCCTCTCTCCCCAACCCACCCCACCACCCATCCACCCAACCCACCACACACTCTCTCCCACCCATCCACCCAACCCACCCCTCCCCACCCATCCACCCAACCCACACACACACTCTCTCCCCACCCATCCACCCATCCATCCAACCCACACACACACTCTCTCCCCACCCATCCACCCATCCACCCAACCCACACACACTCTCTCCCCACCCAACCCACCCATCCACCCAACCCACACACACTCTCTCCCCACCCACCCACCCAACCCACACACAACTCTCCACCCAACCCAACCCACACACACTCTCTCCCCCACCCACCCACCCACCCAACCCACACACACCTCTCTCCCCACCCACCCACCCAACCCACACACACTCTCTCCCCACCCACCCACCCAACCCACACACACACTCTCTCCCCACCCACCCACCCAACCCACACACACACTCTCTCCCCACCCATCCACCCAACCCACACACACACTCTCTCCCCAACCCAACCCACACACACACTCTCTCCCCCACCCATCCATCCAACCCACACACACACTCTCTCCCCACCCATCCCACCCAACCCACACACACACTCTCTCTCCCCCCACCCATCCACCCAACCCACACACACACTCTCTCCCCACCCATCCACCCAACCCACACACACCTCTCTCCCCACCCACCCCTCCCCACCCATCCACCCAACCCACACACACTCTCTCCCCACCCATCCACCCATCCATCCAACCCACACACACACTCTCTCCCCCACCCACCCACCCATCCACCCAACCCACACACACACTCTCTCCCCACCCACCCACCCATCCACCCAACCCACACACACACTCTCTCCCCACCCACCCAACCCAACCCCCACACACACTCTCTCCCCACCCACCCACCCAACCCACACACACCTCTCTCCCCACCCACCCACCCATCCACCCAACCCACACACACTCTCTCCCCACCCACCCACCCAACCCACACACACACTCTCTCCCACCCACCCATCCACCCAACCCACACACACTCTCCCCCACCCACCCACCCAACCCACACACACACTCTCCCCACCACCCACCCAACACACACACACTCTCTCCCCACCCACCCACCCAACCCACACACACACTCTCTCCCCACCCATCCACCCAACCCACACACACTCTCTCTCCCCCCACCCACCCACCCAACCCACACACACTCTCTCCCCACCCACCCACCCAACCCACACACACACTCTCTCCCCCACCCACCCACCCAACCCACACACACACTCTCTCCCCACCCACCCACCCAACCCACACACACACTCTCTCCCCACCCACCCACCCAACCCCCACACACTCTCCCCACCCACCCACCCAACCCACACACACACTCTCTCCCCACCCACCCACCCCATCCACCCAACCCACACACACTCTCTCCCACCACCCACTCCCACCCACCCACCCAACCCACACACACACTCTCTCCCCACCCACCCACCCACCACCCAACCCACACACACACTCTCTCCCCCCACCCACACCCACACACACTCTCTCCCCCACACCCCACCCAACCCACACACACACTCTCCCCACCACATCCAACCCACCCACACACCTCTCTCCCCACCCACCCACCCAACCCACACAATCTCACCCCCACACTTCTCCCCACCACACCACTCCCACCCACACACCCACCACACACACACGCCTAGTTGTCTGGTAGTGTTAGGTCAGAGCCCAGAGACAGGGACAGGGACAGGGACAGAGACAGAGACAGAGACAGAGACAGAGACAGAGACAGAGACAGAGAGAGAGAGAGAGAGAGAGAGAGAGAGAGAGAGAGAGAGAGAGAGAGAGAGAGAGACAGAGACAGAGACAGAGACAGAGACAGAGACAGAGACAGAGACAGAGACAGAGACAGAGACAGAGACAGAGACAGAGA
>NW_025533941.1:172500-200000 GCF_020615455.1 Coregonus clupeaformis | reverse complement strand
CAGTAGACTGACAGACACAGCAGTTCAAACACAGAGACAACTACCAGTAGGTTTACAGACACAGCAGTTCAAACACAGAGACAACTACCAGTAGACTGACAGACACAGCAGTTCAAACACAGAGACAACTACCAGTAGACTGACAGACACAGCAGTTCAAACACAGAGACATCTACCTGTAGGTTTACAGACACAGCAGTTCAAACACAGAGACAACTACCAGTAGACTGACAGACACAGCAGTTCAAACACAGAGACAACTACCAGTAGACTGACAGACACAGCAGTTCAAACACAGAGACAACTACCAGTAGACTGACAGACACAGCAGTTCAAACACAGAGACAACTACCAGTAGACTGACAGACACAGCAGTTCAAACACAGAGACAACTACCAGTAGACTGACAGACACAGCAATTAAAACACAGAGACAACTACCAGTAGACTGACAGACACAGCAGTTCAAACACAGAGACAACTACCAGTAGACTGACAGACACAGCAGTTCAAACACAGAGACAACTACCAGTAGACTGACAGACACAGCAGTTCAAAGACAGAGACAACTACCAGTAGACTGACAGACACAGCAGTTCAAACACAGAGACAACTACCAGTAGACTGACAGACACAGCAGTTTAAACACAGAGACAACTACCAGTAGACTGACAGACACAGCAGTTCAAACACAGAGACAACTACCAGTAGACTGACAGACACAGCAGTTTAAACACAGAGACAACTACCAGTAGACTGACAGACACAGCAGTTAAAACACAGAGACAACTACCAGTAGACTGACAGACACAGCAGTTCAAACACAGAGACAACTACCAGTAGACTGACAGACACAGCAGTTCAAACACAGAGACAACTACCAGTAGACTGACAGACACAGCAGTTCAAACACAGAGACAACTACCAGTAGACTGACAGACACAGCAGTTCAAAGACAGAGACAACTACCAGTAGACTGACAGACACAGCAGTTCAAACACAGAGACAACTACCAGTAGGTTTACAGACACAGCAGTTCAAACACAGAGACAACTACCAGTAGGTTTACAGACACAGCAGTTCAAACACAGAGACAACTACCAGTAGACTGACAGACACAGCAGTTCAAACACAGAGACAACTACCAGTAGACTGACAGACACAGTAGTTCAAAGACAGAGACAACTACCAGTAGACTGACAGACACAGCAGTTCAAAGACAGAGACAACTACCAGTAGACTGACAGACACAGCAGTTCAAACACAGAGACAACTACCAGTAGACTGACAGACACAGCAGTTCAAACACAGAGACAACTACCAGTAGACTGACAGACACAGCAGTTCAAACACAGAGACAACTACCAGTAGACTGACAGACACAGCAGTTCAAACACAGAGACAACTACCAGTAGGTTTACAGACACAGCAGTTCAAACAGAGACAACTACCAGTAGACTGACAGACACAGCAGTTCAAACACAGAGACAACTACCAGTAGACTGACAGACACAGCAGTTCAAAGACAGAGACAACTACCAGTAGACTGACAGACACAGCAGTTCAAACACAGAGACAACTACCAGTAGACTGACAGACACAGCAGTTCAAACACAGAGACAACTACCAGTAGGTTTACAGACACAGCAGTTCAAACACAGAGACAACTACCAGTAGGTTTACGGACACAGCAGTTCAAACACAGAGACAACTACCAGTAGACTGACAGACACAGCAGTTCAAACACAGAGACAACTACCAGTAGACTGACAGACACAGCAGTTCAAACACAGAGACAACTACCAGTAGGTTTACAGACACAGCAGTTCAAACACAGAGACAACTACCAGTAGGTTTACGGACACAGCAGTTCAAACACAGAGACAACTACCAGTAGGTTTACAGACACAGCAGTTCAAACACAGAGACAACTACCAGTAGACTGACAGACACAGCAGTTCAAACACAGAGACAACTACCAGTAGACTGACAGACACAGCAGTTCAAACACAGAGACAACTACCAGTAGACTGACAGACACAGCAGTTCAAACACAGAGACAACTACCAGTAGGTTTACAGACACAGCAGTTCAAACACAGAGACAACTACCAGTAGACTGACAGACACAGCAGTTCAAACACAGAGACAACTACCAGTAGACTGACAGACACAGCAGTTCAAACACAGAGACAATACCAGTTGAAAGGTAAAGCACAGCTGAGTTGTGAAAGTATGCAGCATCCTTCTTCCCATTAAAAAAAGTGTTCAACAAATCAAAATATATTTGAGATTTGAGATTCTTCAAATAGCCACCCTTTGCCTTGATGACAGCTTTGCACACTCATGGCATTCTCTCAACCAGCTTCACCTGGAATGCTTTTCAAACAGTCTTGAAGGTGTTCCCACTAATGCTGAGCACTTGTTGGCTGCTTTTCCTTCACTCTGCGGTCCGACTCATCCCAAACCATCTCAATTATGTTGAGGTCGGGGGATTGTGGAGGCCAGGTCATCTGATGCATCACTACATCACTCTCCTTCTTGGTAAAATAGCCCTTACACAGCCTGGAGGTGTGTTGGGTCATTGTCCTGTTGAAAAACAAATGATAGTCACACTAAGCCCAAACCAGATGGGATGGCGTATCGCTGCAGAATGCTGTGGTAGCCATGCTGGTTAAGTGTGCCTTGAATTCTAAATAAATCACAGACAGTGTTACCAGCAAAGCGCCCACACACCATAACACCTCCTCCATGCTTTACGGTGGGAACTACACATGCGGAGATCATCCGTTCACTCACACCGCGTCTCACAAAAACACGGAGGCTGGAACCAAAAACATCAAATTTGGACTCCAGACCAAAGGACACATTTCCACCAGTCTAATGTCCATTGCTCGTGTTTCTTGGCCCAAGCAAGTGTCTTCTTCTTAATGGTGTCCTTTAGTAGTGGTTTCTTTGCAGCAATTAGACCAAGAATGCCTGATTCACGCTGTCTCCTCTGAACAGTTGTTGAGATGTGTCTGTTACTTGAACTCTGTGAAGCATTTATTTGGGCTGCAATTTTTGAGGCTGGTATCTCTAATGAACTTATCCTCTGCAGCAGAGGTAACTCTGGGTCTTACATTTCTGTGGCAGTCCTCATGAGAGCCAGTTTCATCATAGCGCTTGATGGTTTTTGCGACTGCACTTGAAGAAACTTTCAAAGTTCTTGAAATGTTCCGTATTGACTGACCTTCATGTCTTAAAGTAATGATGGACTGTTGTTTCTCATTGTTTATTTGAGCTGTTCTTGCCATTATATGGACTTGGTCCTTTACCAAATAGGGCTATCTTCTGTATACCCCCGCTACCTTGAGGTACCAATACACAACTGATTGGCTCAAACACATTAAGGAAAGAAATTCCACAAATGAACTTTTAACAATGCACACCTGTTAATTGAAATGCATTCCAGGTGACTACCTCATGAAGCTGGTTGAGAGAATACCAAGAGTGTGCAAAGCTGTCATCAAGGCAAAGGGTGGCTATTACAAGAATCTCAAATATAAAATATATTTTGATTTGTTTAACACTTTTTTGGTTACTACATGATTCCATGGGTGTTATTTCATAGTTTTGATGTCTTCACTATTATTCTACAATGTAGAAAATAGTAAAAATAAAGAAAAACCCTTGAATGAGTAGGTGTTCTAAAACTTTAGACCGGTAGTGTACACAGAAATATAGTCTCATTTTACTGTTCTATTCTATAGGAGATGGGTGGCTGGGGGTAGGAGAGGAGCGGAGAGGAGCGGAGAGGGGGAAGAATGGGTCATTAGGGTATGGAGGGACAACAGGAGACAGAAAACAGGGGATAGGGGGAATGGAGGGGTGGAGGGACGGGTTGAGAATGAGAGGACAGGAGGGTGGAGGGACGGGTTGAGAATGAGAGGACAGGAGGGGTGGAGGGACGGGTTGAGAATGAGAGGACAGGAGGGGTGGAGGGACGGGGTTGAGAATGAGAGGACAGGAGGGGTGGAGGGACGGGTTGAGAATGAGAGGACAGGAGGGGTGGAGGGACGGGTTGAGAATGAGAGGACAGGAGGGGTGGAGGGACGGGTTGAGAATGAGAGGACAGGAGGGGTGGAGGGACGGGTTGAGAATGAGAGGACAGGGGGATGGAGGGACGGGTTGAGAATGAGAGGACAGGAGGGGTGGAGGGACGGGTTGAGAATGAGAGGACAGGAGGGGTGGAGGGACGGGTTGAGAATGAGAGGACAGGAGGGGTGGAGGGACGGGTTGAGAATGAGAGGACGGGGGGAGGGACGGGTTGAGAATGAGAGGACAGGAGGGGTGGAGGGACGGGGTTGAGAATGAGAGGACAGGAGGGGTGGAGGGACGGGTTGAGAATGAGAGGACAGGAGGGTGGAGGGACGGGTTGAGAATGAGAGGACAGGAGGGGTGGAGGGACGGGTTGAGAATGAGAGGACAGGAGGGGTGGAGGGACGGGTTGAGAATGAGAGGACAGGAGGGGTGGAGGGACGGGTTGAGAATGAGAGGACAGGAGGGGTGGAGGGACGGGTTGAGAATGAGAGGACAGGGGGATGGAGGGACGGGGTTGAGAATGAGAGGACAGGGGGGTGGAGGGACGGGTTGAGAATGAGAGGACAGGAGGGGTGGAGGGACGGGTTGAGAATGAGAGGACAGGGGGGTGGAGGGACGGGTTGAGAATGAGAGGACAGGGGGGTGGAGGGACGGAGGGATAGAGGGGTGGGGGTGTGTAATCAGAGGAGTTGAGGTACCATTACCGAATATGTCTCTCCACAGGTCCAGAGTACATCCTGGATGCCTCATCAACAGTATGTTATGCAACCTACCGTAAGTACAACCCTGCCATCGCATAGTGTGTGTGTGTGTGTGTCATAGTGTGTGTGTGTGTGTGTGTGATTGAGTGAGTGAGTCTGTGCTTGCTTGTATCTCTGTATGTACTTGCATGTGTCTGTGGGCATGCGTGGAATTACTTATTTGTGTAGGTGCTTTCAAAGCCCATTGGACACGCCCTCGCATATTCCTCCTGAATGAGAACCTCAGTGGAGGACAAGATCTGCTGTAGTAAGTAATCCAGTCTGCTATAACAGAACAGATCAGCTGTGACCTGGAATCTGTCTGTCTGTAGCACAGTCACAGAGAGGGGTTTGGGACTAAGGTGGAGCAGGGAGGGGTTTGGGACTAAGGTGGAGCAGGGAGAGGTTTGGGACTAAGGTGGAGCAGAGAGGGGTTTGGGACTAAGGTGGAGCAGAGAGGGGCTTGGGACTAAGGTGGAGCAGAGAGGGGTTTGGGACTAAGGTGGAACAGAGAGGGGTTTGGGACTAAGGTGGAGCAGGGAGGGGTTTGGGACTAAGGTGGAGCAGAGAGGGGTTTGGGACTAAGGTGGAGCAGGGATGGGTTTGGGACTAAGGTGGAGCAGAGAGGGGTTGGGGACTAAGGTGGAGCAGGGAGGGGTTTGGGACTAAGGTGGAGCAGAGAGGGGTTGGGGACTAAGGTGGAGCAGAGAGGGGCTTGGGACTAAGGTGGAGTAGAGAGGGGTTTGGGACTAAGGTGGAGCAGAGAGGGGTTTGGGACTAAGGTGGAGCAGGGAGGGGTTTGGGACTAAGGTGGAGCAGGGAGAGGTTTGGGACTAAGGTGGAGCAGAGAGGGGTTTGGGACTAAGGTGGAGCAGAGAGGGGTTTGGGTGGAGTGTGAACACCAACATGCAGGAATGGAGCTGGACAGGGGAGATAAAGGATTACAGCTCAGGCCTATACTGTACTGCTTTATCTAGTCACATCAACAATGAAAGACTTCCCCCTACTGGTCGAAAAGACAATTGCAGCCATAATGTGAGAGTTCAGAGAGAGAGAGGGGCTGAGCGAGCCTCTGTGTTCCCACCCCGAGCGGTCTGGTCTGGGCCCTACAGGTCCGGTAGAGAGGGACTGAGCTCTGTGTCTAGTCTGTCCCCTACACTTCCCTGGCCTGGCTCTCTCACAGCAGTGCTACAGCTCACTAGATCAGACCTTTGTCAGCCTGGGAAGAGGAGCAGGGAAGAGCCCACTAGATCAGACCTTTGACAGCCTGGGAAGAGGAACAGGGAAGAAAAAAGAGACAACGGTGTGTAGTAGCAAGTCTAGTCCTGTGGCCTGCATCCCAAATGGTACCCTGTTCGCTATGTAGTGCCCCATAGGCTCTGGTCAAAAGTAGTGCACTATATAGGGAATAGTGGTCCTTTTGGGAACCAGCCCTGGTTTGTTTCTGATCAGACAGTCTGAGCAAAGGACCCGGACCAGCTGATTGGTCCCTGTCTGTCTGGGCTGTAGCTAGCGCTTTCTAGGCGCCGTAGCAACACATCAACACCTGCCAACAGATCAATCAGCTACAGATGTAAGATCTTAATTTGAGCCTGTTTGCTACAGCAGTAAATTATCCTGCAGCAACAGGAAATGTGACCTATTATGTGGATTATAATTAATGGACATTTTTGTAGGGTGTTGATACAAAAGAAAATCAAGTCTGAAATTTCAAGTGAAAATTACAAACTTCAGAAGCATTTTTAAACAAGTTTGAAATGTCCTGCATTGCAGGAAAGTTCTCCTGCAACAGGGTGATCAAATTAAGAACGTACATCTATAAGGGGTGCTGAGAGGAAGACGGAGAGGAGTCTGTTCTCTGTTCTCTTCTCACACAGCATAGTGTCTCACCAAGCCTTCAAGAAAACATGACAGTATACTGTCTGTATCTCAGACTTCAGAAGAGATGGATGCTTTAATGAAACAATCTGTGTGTTCTCTAAGTTAACTGTCTGCATCCAGTCTGTTCAGTTCTCACAGCATTCAGTATCGAGTTCAGCCTGTAGGAAGACATGATACAGTCTCTATCCAGTCTGCTCTCACAGCATTCAGTATCTATTTCAGCCTTCAGGAAGACATGATACAGTCTCTATCCAGTCTGCTCTCACAGCATTCAGTATCTATTTCAGCCTTTAGGAAGACATGATACAGTCTCTATCCAGTCTGCTCTCACAGCATTCAGTATCTATTTCAGCCTGTAGGAAGACATGATACAGTCTCTATCCAGTCTGCTCTCACAGCATTCAGTATCTATTTCAGCCTTCAGGAAGACATGATACAGTCTCCATCCAGTCTGTTCAGTTCTCACAGCATTCAGTATCGAGTTCAGCCTGTAGGAAGACATGATACTGTCTCTATCCAGTCTGCTCTCACAGCATTCAGTATCTATTTCAGCCTTCAGGAAGACATGATACAGTCTCTATCCAGTCTGCTCTCACAGCATTCAGTATCTATTTCAGCCTTCAGGAAGACATGATACAGTCTCTATCCAGTCTGCTCTCACAGCATTCAGTATCTATTTCAGCCTTCAGGAAGACATGATACAGTCTCTATCCAGTCTGCTCTCACAGCATTCAGTATCTATTTCAGCCTTCAGGAAGACATGATACAGTCTCTATCCAGTCTGCTCTCACAGCATTCAGTATCTATTTCAGCCTTCAGGAAGACATGATACAGTCTCTATCCAGTCTGCTCTCACAGCATTCAGTATCTATTTCAGCCTTCAGGAAGACATGATACAGTCTCTATCCAGTCTGCTCTCACAGCATTCAGTATCTATTTCAGCCTTTAGGAAGACATGATACAGTCTCTATCCAGTCTGTTCAGTTCTCACAGCATTCAGTATCTATTTCAGCCTGTAGGAAGACATGATACTGTCTCTATCCAGTCTGCTCTCACAGCATTCAGTATCGATTTCAGCCTTTAGGAAGACATGATACAGTCTCTATCCAGTCTGCTCTCACAGCATTCAGTATCTATTTCAGCCTTCAGGAAGACATGATACAGTCTCTATCCAGTCTGCTCTCACAGCATTCAGTATCTATTTCAGCCTTTAGGAAGACATGATACAGTCTCTATCCAGTCTGTTCAGTTCTCACAGCATTCAGTATCTATTTCAGCCTTCAGGAAGACAGGACAGCATACTGTCTGTGTCTCAGATGTTAGGAAACATGGCAGACCGTCTCTCCTCTAATTTAGCACCCCAACTATTTTTCAGAAATGTCGGATATTTGAGGTACTGTAGAAAGAAGTAAGCACACACTTCTCCATGTGAAAATACTATGGTGGTGTGTGCCCAACTGGGCCCTGCACACCACATGACTGTGTTAGCCCACTGAGCTAAAGCCTAGGCATTAGCCTTTACAATGTGCATGTGCACACATTCACGCACTCTGTGTCCAGGGCTGCACTTCGAGATCCTCATAGAAGCGCCACATTAGTTTGAGAAACTTTCTACAGCTTAATGACAGACGGAATGTCTTACTTACAAAGCCCCTTCAGGAAATGACCGTACTAGCCCAACTATGCTGAAGTGCATTAGCTAAGCTGCAGAGAACAGGAATGCAACCAAAAGAATAGAGGATTCTAGTGATTCTTCCTCTGTTACTATGACTACCATCCATTTGTGGAGTCAAAGACAAAAAGGAGTTTAAAGGATCTGAGACATTGACCGCATCCAAAATGGCACCCTATTCCCTATATAGTGCACTACTTTTGACCAGGGCTCTATGTAGGGTGCCATTTGATGCACGGACATTTGTTGAGGAGTCATCGTCAGAGATCAGTCTTTTTTTTTTTTGCGCTTTAAATGTCTTCCTCTTCAAATCAAACTTTATTTATAGAGCACATTTCTTACGGCTTAACAAATAAATACAAAGAGAGAAATAGCAAAAGTAGACAAATTAAAATCATAATATAAAAACAGTAAAACAATATTAAAATACCAGTGATGAGATACTAATGCATTCAAATAAATTAGATATAGGTCTATAAAATGGGCTAAAATAAATAAAGTAAATAAGATATACAGTGCTATGAAAAATTATTTGCCCCCTTTCTAATTTTCTCTACTTTTGCATATTTTTGATACTGAATGTTATCAGATCTTCAACCAAAACCTAATATTAGATAAAGGGAACATAAGTGAACAAATAACACAACAATTACATATTTATTTCATTTATTTCATAAACAAAGTTATGCAACACCCAATTCCCCTGTGTGAAAAAGTAATTGCCCCCTTACACTCAATAACTGGTTGTGCCACCTTTAGCTGCAATGACTCCAACCAAATGCTTCCTGTAGTTGTTGATCGGTCTCTCACGTCGCTGTGGAGGAATTTTGGCCCACTCTTCCATGCAGAACTGCTTTAACTCAGTGACGTGTGGGTTTTCAAGCATGAACTGCTCGTTTCAAGTCCTGCCACAACATCTCAATTGGGATTAGGTCTGGACTTTGACTAGGCCATTCCAAAACTTCCAATTTGTTGCTTTTTAGCAATTTTCATGTATACTTGATTGTGTGTTTTGGATCATTGTCTTGCTGCATGACCCAGCTGCGCTTCAGCTTCAGCTCACAGACGGATGGTCTGACATTCTCCTGTAGAATTCTCTGATACAGAGCAGAATTCATGGTTCCTTCTATTAAGGCAAGTCGTCCAGGTCCTGAGGCAGCAAAGCATCCCCAAACCATCACACCATCACACCACCACCACCATGCTTGACCTTTGGTATGATGTTCTTACTGTGGAATGCAGACTTTGGTTTTCGCCAGGCATTACTGGAACCATGTCGTCCAAAAAGTTATACTTTTGAATCATCTGTCCATAGAACGTTCTTCCAAGAGTCTTGATGATCATCCAGGTGCTTTTTGGCAAACTTGAGTCAACTTTTTGGACGAGATGGGTCCCATTATGCCTGGCGAAAACCAAACTCTGCATTCCACAGTCTTGATGTTATGTGATCTACCTCTGGTCTTCGTTAACACACGTGCTGCTGCGTTCTGAATCAACTCCTCCTGCTTCCTGCTTTGCTTGATTGTGTGTGTGTGTGTGTGTGTGTGTGTGTGTGTGTGTGTGTGTGGTAAATAGATTTGATGCCAGACATCCTATCCTGAGATCTCATTGTTGTTAACTACCGGTACCTGACAGGAACAAACAGTACTGTGCCACTTCCAGCTCCCTCCGGTTGCAGACACACACACACACACACACACACACACACACACATCACACACACACACACACACACACACACACACACACACACACACACACACACACACACACACACACACACACACACACACACACACACACACACACACACACACACACACACACACACACACACACACACACACACACACACACACACTCACACACACACACACACACACACACACTCACACACTCACACACACACTCACACACACACACACACACTCACACACACACACACACACACACACACACTCACACACACACACACACACACACACACACCACACACACACACACACACACACACACACACACACACACACACACAGACGTTTTGTTCTTCTATCCTCACTGGGACCTAAAATTAATTTCCATTTAAAATCCTATTTTCCCGAACCCCTAACCCTAAACTTAACCCCCTAACCCTTACCGTAACCCTTACCCTAACCTGTAACCCTAACCCTAAACCGAACCCTAAACCTAACCACTAACCCTAACCCTAACCCTAAACCGAACCCTAAACCTAACCACTAACCCTTACCCTAACCCTTACCCTAACCCTTACCCTAACCCTTACCCTAACCCTAAACCGAACCCTAAACCTAACCACTAACCCCTTACCCTAACCTGTAACCCTAACCCTAAACTGAACCCTAAACCTAAACCTAACCACTAACCCCTTACCCTAACCCTTACCCTAACCTGTAACCCTAAACCAAACCCTAAAGCTAACCACTAACCCTAACCCTAATTCTAACCCTAACCCTAATTCTAACCCTAACCCTAAACCGAACCCCTAAGCTTAAAATAGCCTTTGTCCTCATGGGGACTTGGGAAATGTCCCCACAAGGGAGAATTTTCCTTGCTTTACTTGTGGGGACTTTGGGGATTTTAGGTCCCACAAGGATAGGAGAACCAAGCCACCCACCCACCTTACTGTGGTGTCAACAGGGAGATACTGTTTGTTTTTGTCATTAGTACCAACAGAGGCGTGATCCTTCCTTGTACGTTCTGAGGGGTACTGACCGATACCATTCGAAAACCTTAAAGTCATTAGATGTAAAACCAGCAATTACATTCCAATCATTCTCCTATTGCTACACAACTACAATAAGTTCAACCAATTTTTTTTCTTCTGCATGATCAAAGGTTTCTCGATAACCAAAATGTAAAATGACCTCAAAGACATCGCTGATTGGCTGATCAGGGTTGTTGGCGTCAACTGTAAACACAAGTTACCTGTCTAACCACTCTTGGTTATCGGTGAACCCCACCTGTGCAAGCTGAGGACAGCTCACTGCTGTGACGTTGAGCTCTACGGTGTTCAGCTCTGGTGGATCCACAACGCAAAGCAACGTTTGGATTCACATCGTAAGAGAGAGAGAGAGAGATATTAGAAGGACACACCATCATCAGAACTGTAATCTCCAAGTGCAGCTTCACTTTTTTGGGTTGGATTTGGGACTGTATTTGAGTGGATTACTTTCCCTTGAAAAGTGGAAACTGTGGAGAGTAAATTCCAGAAGCTGTTACAGAACAGGGAGAGGCACTGTGTGAGAAAATGGCATCCAGATCATCTCTCCCAGCGGACAGATTCTCCTGTCCTATCTGCTGTGACATCTTCAAGGATCCTATCATCCTGTCGTGTGGCCACAGCTTCTGTAAAGTCTGTCAGCAGGAATACTGGGCAGAAAAGAAACCTTGGAAATGTCCAGTGTGTAGGAGAAGATTTCCTATAGCTATGACTGCACCTCCTCGTAACCTGGCATTAAATGACGCATGTGAGGCCTTCCTACAGGAGCGAAGCCAGATAGCTTCAGCTGGGTCTGAGGTACAGGAGCGAAGCCAGAGAGCTTCGGCTGGGTCTGAGGTGCTCTGCAGTCTGCACTGTGAGAAATTCAAACTCTTCTGTCTTAAGGATAAACAGCCCGTCTGTTTGGTGTGTCGAGATTCAAAGGTACATAAATCTCACGACTGTGTCCCTGTAGATGAGGCTGTGCAGGATCTTAAGGAGGAACTTCAAACTGCCCTGAAACCCTTACAGAAGTACCTAGAGGTGTTTAATGAAGTTAAACTATCCTGTGATAAAACAGCAGAGCACATTAAGAGCCAGGCCCAGCACACAGAGAGGCAGATTAACAAAGAGTTTGAGAAGCTTCACCAGTTTCTACAAGAGGAAGAGGAGGCCAGGATAGCTGCACTGAGGGAGGAAGAGGAGCAGAAGGGTCAGATGATGAAGAAGAAGATTGAAGAGATGAGCAGAAAGATATCATCACTTTCAGACACAATCAGAGCCATAGAGAAGGAGCTGAAAGCTGAAGACATCTCATTCCTGCAGAACTTCAAGACCACAAAGGATAGATCCCAGTACACACTGCTGGATCCACAGCTGGCCTCAGGAGCTCTGATAGACGTGGCCAAACACCTGGGCAACCTGCAGTTCAGAGTCTGGGAGAAGATGCAGGGGATCCTCAAATACACTCCTGTGATTCTGGACCCCAACACTGCACATCCCAGTCTCTTGCTAACTGATGATCTGACCAGCGTGAGAAGACCAGGCGCAGCCCAGCAGTTCCTTGACAACCCAGAGCGATTTATGAGGTACACAAATGTTCTGGGCTCTGAGGGGTTCAGCTCAGGAATGCACAGCTGGGAGTTGGAGGTGGGAGACCATCCTGACTGGGTTTTGGGCGTGGCTAAAGAGTCCATTGACAGGAAGGGGGAGCGGGATGCAACACCAAAGAATGGAATGTGGTGTATATCGCAGCGGAGTGGGAGGTACATAGGAGGAAGAGGTGACATCACTCTGCAGAGGAGACCCCAGAGGATCAGAGTGGAGCTGGACTACGACCGGGGCCAGGTGTCCTTCTACGACCCCCAATACATGACACTCATCTACACCCTTAAAGTCCGATTTACTGAGAGACTGTTCCCATACTTTAATATTGGAAATGTGGCTAATGGCAACAACCCTGGTATTAAGATCTGCCAATCTAAAGTGACTCTGAAAGTGAAGTAATCCCTGTGTGTGTGTATGTGTGGTATGTGTGTGTGTGTGTGTGTGTATGTGTTTGTGTGTGTGTGTGTGTGTGTGTGTGTGTGTGTGTGTGTGTGTGTGTGTGTGTGTGTGTGTGTGTGTGTGTGTGTGTGTGTGTGTGTGTGTGTGTGTCTGCGCGTGCGAGTGAAACGTGTCAGTTTCAGTGGACATTATCAGGAGGTAGTTTTGGGGGTTAAGATAAAACACACATAATTTCTAGAAACTACAGGACTGAAAAATCCCTACACTATGTGCTTCCCTTTTAAGAATCAATTAAGAATAAATTGTTTAAGAATCAATTAAGAATAAATTGTTTAAGAATCAATTAAGAATACATTGTTTAAAAATCAATTAAGAATACATTGTTTAAGAATCAATTAAGAATACATTGTTTAAGAATCAATTAAGAATACATTGTTTAAAAATCAATTAAGAATACATTGTTTAAGAATCAATTAAGAATACATTGTTTAAAAATCAATTATGAATACATTGTTTAAGAATCAATTAAGAATACATTGTTTAAGAATCAATTAAGAATAAATTGTTTAAAAATCAATTAAGAATACATTGTTTAAGAATCAATTAAGAATACATTGTTTAAGAATCAATTAAGAATACATTGTTTAAAAATCAATTAAGAATACATTGTTTAAGAATCAATTAAGAATGCATTGTTTAAAAATCAATTAAGAATACATTGTTTAAGAATCAATTAAGAATACATTGTTTAAGAATCAATTAAGAATACATTGTTTAAAAATCAATTAAGAATACATTGTTTAAGAATCAATTAAGAATACATTGTTTAAGAATCAATTAAGAATACATTGTTTAAAAATCAATTAAGAATACATTGTTTAAGAATCAATTAAGAATGCATTGTTTAAGAATCAATTAAGAATACATTGTTTAAGAATCAATTAGGAATACATTCTTTAAGAATCAATTAAGAATACATTCTTTAAGAATCAATTAAGAATCAATTGTTTAAGAATCAATTATCGAGGGTGAGTCATGGTTGTTATTCTTACAAGAGGAGTGTGCTGTATTGGGAAAATCTCACCATAAGTAAAGTAATTTGTTTCGAATGCTTTTCGTTGGAGAGTTTCAATAGGCTTGAAGACATCCTGGAAAACCAAACAATGCTCCACAATAGCATTGTGTTCCTCTGTAGCTCAATTGGTAGAGCATGGCGCTTGTAACGCCAGGGTAGTGGGTTCGATCCCCGGGACCACCCATACGTAGAAATGTATGCACACATGACTGTAAGTCGCTTTGGATAAAAGCGTCTGCTAAATGGCATGTTATTAATACCCAAGCTTTTCTGTCAGGTACCCTGGGTCCATACCTGCGAACATTAGAACAAGTTTAAACTTTTTCTCAATTTCAAAATTGCAATTAAAATCGTTGACGTGGTTGCACGTAGTGAAACGCTACATGTTAGCTGTTCCTGTCACATAATCTGGCACATTTAGCCCTATGCTAACCTGGTCAGGTGGCAGTGACTATTTCCTGTAAGAAATTTCACATCGGCCTTTCATGTCTTAGCCTTTATATCCACCAACCAATGGCATTTCTTCAAATAGGTTGACTTGGCCACTAGAGGGATATTTTAAACCTCCAAATTCAAGGTTTTTTGTTCTACTTTAATAGCCTACTAGCTATTAACGTTAGACAAAATTAAAAAGGCATGTTTTCGAATATATGACAAAATCGCACATTTTTGCTAATCTGTTTCACACCCTCCATGTGCTTTTACAGGAAAAAAATTAAGAATCTCTATACAACATTTACGTTCATCGTCAAATAACAGTTGAAGAGCCTTAGCTGTCATGTACCCTTATTACCATCGCTTCCAGGTGGCTAATGCTGCTAATGCTGCTTGACTGTTATGATGCTAATGCTGCTAATGCTGCTAATGCTGCTAATGCTGCTTGACTGTTATGATGCTAATGCTGCTAATGCTGCTAATGCTGCTAATGCTGCTAATGCTGCTAATGCTGCTAATGCTGCTTGGCTGTTATGCTGCTAATGCTGCTAATGCTGCTAATGCTGCTAATGCTGCTTCACTGTTATGCTGCTAATGCTGCTTCACTGTTATGCTGCTAATGCTGCTAATGCTGCTTCACTGTTATGCTGCTAATGCTGCTTCACTGTTATGCTGCTAATGCTGCTAATGCTGCTAATACTGCTAATGCTGCTAATGCTGCTTCACTGTTATGCTGCTAATGCTGCTAATGCTGCTAATGCTGCTAATGCTGCTAATGCTGCTAATGCTGCTTCACTGTTATGCTGCTAATGCTGCTAATGCTGCTAATGCTGCTAATGCTGCTAATGCTGCTAATGCTGCTTCACTGTTATGCTGCTAATGCTGCTAATGCTGCTAATGCTGCTTGACTGTGAATCTTTAGGGGACAGTAACAGTTTAAAGTAACGGTTTCTATCATTCCTTTCTGTTCCTTTTTAAACCTCTGAAATCATTTGACAAAAAACATTTATCTTGAAATTAAATACTTCACCAATGGATAGAGCAGCTTGCTATGGAGCGGGCAAGCTATGTACATGCATTGGACTGACAAATATAGTGTAGGGTGCGAGATGCGACTGAAATTTTGCGGGTGAGGAGACAGCTGGGCATGAAGCGCTGGACATCTTGTTGTTATGACTTCCATTATCTGAATTAGGCCCACAGAATTATACCTACGGAGGAGTGTCTTCTATGAAGGAACATTGAATGTCTTTGAACTTCAGAGAGTTGGCTTACTAATGTTGGACCAGAAAGAAATGCCCGGAACGTAAAAGAACGTTGTTAACTGGTTCCCATGCTTTTAAAATAAAGGTTCTGTTCCAGAACAGTATAGATCACTTTTATTCTCGGTTCTGGTTCTGTTCCTTGAAAAATGTTTTTGGTTGTATTCCCTGAACCGGTTCCAACCTGTTTACAAGGTTTTGGCTGCACTTCCCTTGGCAACACAATATCACAATTCATGTCATTCTACATTTCCAAGGAAAAAACGTAATCTCGCCTGGGATTTGAACTTGACACACACAGTGAAAATTACCAGGAACTAGGGTCATTACACTGTGAGCTATTCATCCAGTTACATTTTATTGTGTGTTTTTAGTAAGTTTGAAAATCAAATTGTGCTATTTGACTTCAGTTAAGGGCGTTTTCATGGAAAAGTGTTCGATCACGTCCACCTACGTCAATTTGTAATATGCTGATGCGCATTTTGAGACAGAGAAAAAGTTTAAACCTAAACTTTTTCTAATGTTCGCAAGTAAATTGCGCCTAAACTAAAATATTATATTGTGTCCTTTCTCTTGCATTTCAAAGAAGATGGAACAAAATAATAAATAGAAAACGTATGTTTTTTTGTTTGTATTATCTTTTAACAGATCGGATGTGTTATGTTCTCCGACATTCATTTCACATTTCCACAAACTTAAAAGTGTTTCCTTTCAAATGGTATCAAAAATATGCATATCCTTGCTTCAGGTCCAGAGCTGCTGCAATAAATTACTTTACAGCTCCAGAACTCTAATTACACAGTCAATCAGTCTAAACTGTACTTTACAGCTCCAGAACTCTAATTACAGGCTCATAGTAATCAATCAATCTAAACTGTACTTTACAGCTCCAGAACTATAATTACAGGCTCATAGTAATCAATCAGTCTAAACTGTACTTTACAGCTCCAGAACTCTAGTTACAGGCTCATAGTAATCAATCAGTCTAAACTGTACTTTACAGCTCCAGAACTCTAATTACAGGCTCATAGTAATCAATCAGTCTAAACTGTACTTTACAGCTCCAGAACTCTAATTACAGGCTCATAGTAATCAATCAGTCTAAACTTTACCTAAACTGTACTTTACAGCTCCAGAACTCTAGTTACAGGCTCATAGTAATCAATCAGTCTAAACTGTACTTTACAGCTCCAGAACTCTAATTACAGGCTCATAGTAATCAATCAGTCTAAACTTTACCTAAACTGTACTTTACAGCTCCAGAACTCTAGTTACAGGCTCATAGTAATCAATCAGTCTAAACTGTACTTTACAGCTCCAGAACTCTAGTTACAGGCTCATAGTAATCAATCAGTCTAAACTTTACCTAAACTGTACTTTACAGCTCCAGAACTCTAGTTACAGGCTCATAGTAATCAATCAGTCTAAACTGTACTTTACAGCTCCAGAACTCTAGTTACAGGCTCATAGTAATCAATCAGTCTAAACTGTACTTTACAGCTCCAGAACTCTAGTTACAGGCTCATAGTAATCAATCAGTCTAAACTGTACTTTACAGCTCCAGAACTCTAATTACAGGCTCATAGTAATCAATCAGTCTAAACTTTACCTAAACTGTACTTTACAGCTCCAGAACTCTAGTTACAGGCTCATAGTAATCAATCAGTCTAAACTGTACTTTACAGCTCCAGAACTCTAGTTACAGGCTCATAGTAATCAATCAGTCTAAACTGTACTTTACAGCTCCAGAACTCTAGTTACAGGCTCATAGTAATCAATCAGTCTAAACTGTACTTTACAGCTCCAGAACTCTAGTTACAGGCTCATAGTAATCAATCAGTCTAAACTGTACTTTACAGCTCCAGAACACTAATTACAGGCTCATAGTAATCAATCAGTCTAAACTGTACTTTACATTATTGTTCTACAGCTGTTAGATTCCATCTATATCATACTGATAGTATTGTTCTACAGCTGTGAACATTCGCCCCAGTCTTAGGTCCTGAGCGTTCTGGACCAGGTTTTCATCAAGGATCTCTCTGTACTTTGCTCCGTTCATCTTTCCCTCGATCCTGACTAGTCTCCCAGTCCCTGCCGCTGAAAAACATCCCCACAGCATGATGCTGCCACCACCATGCTTCACCGTAGGGATGGTGCCAGATTTCCTCCAGACGTGACGCTTGACATTCAGGCCAAAGAGTTCAATCTTGGTTTCATCAGACCAGAGAATGTTGTTTCTTATGGTCTACTCTCTCTCTCTCTCTCTCTCTCTCTCTCTCTCTCTCTCTCTCTCTCTCTCTCTCTCTCTCCTCTCTCTCTCTCTCTCTCTCTCTCTCTCTCTCTCTCTCTCTCTCTCTCTCTCTCTCTCTCGCTCTCTCTTTCTCTCTTCCTCCCCCTCCCTCCACCAGGGTGCTGTGATAACCTCAGCTATGGACCACTGCATGTCCATGCAGCCCTCCAGTATGATGGCTCCTCTAACACAGCAGATGAACCACATGTCCCTGGGCAACACAGGAACCGTAAGTCCCCCTGACTGTAATCCTACTGTGTCCTCTATCGCCCACCAGGTGTCCATAGAGTTCTTGATAAGCTCATTTCCTGACGATGGCTCACTGCTCGTCGTACTTGGCGACTTCAACCTCCTGACGTCTGCCCTCGATTCATTTATTTTCAACTCTTTCTTTTGCCTCCTTGCTTCTTTTGACCTCACTCTTTCCTAGTCACAAGGCAAGCAATACGCTTGGCCTCATCTTTACTAGAGGCTATTTGCCTACTAATCTCACTGCAACCCCCCTCCATGTCTCTGATCACTACTTTGTTTCCTTTTCTGTCTCCCTTTCCTCCAACCCTAACCACTCAGCCCCTACCCAGATGGTCATGTGCCATCGCAGTCTTCACTCTCCTTCTCCCACTACTCTCTCCTCTTCTATCATATCATCTCTCCCTTCTGCTAAATCCTTCTCCCTCCTGTCTCCTGATTCTGCCTCTTCGACCCTACTCTCCTCCCTTTCCGCATCCTATGACTCGCACTGTCCCCTTTCCACTGGCTGTGTCCCATCTGACTTCAAAATGGCCAGAGTCGCTCCCCTCCTCAAGAAACCAACACTAGACTCTTCTGACGTCAAAAACTACAGACCAGTATTCCTTCTTTCTTTTCTTTCCAAAACAGTTGAGCGTGCTGACTCTGACGAACTCCCTCGCTATCTCTCTCAGAAATATCTTCTTGACCCTAACCAGTCATGCTTCAAGACGGGTCACTCAATCGAGACTACTCTTCTCTGTGTCATGAAGGCTCTCCGCACTGCCAAAGCTGACTCTCTCTCCTCTGTTCACATTCTCCTAGATCTTTCCGCTGCCTTCAACACCGTGAACCATCAGATCCTCCTCTCCACCCTCTCAGGGCTGGGCGTCTCAGGCTCTGCACACTCTTGGATTGCACCCTCCCTGGCAGGCCGCTCCTACCAGGTGACGTGGAGAGGATCTGTATCTGCACCACGTGCTCTCACTACTAGTGTCCTCCAGGGCTCAGTTCTAGGCCCTCTTCTCTCTATACACCAAGTCACACGGCTCCGTCATATCCTCACATGGTGTCTCCTGTCATTGCTATGTGGATGACACTCAACTACTATTCTCCTTTCCGCCTTCTGACACCCAGGTGGCGACACACATCTCTGCGTGCCTGGCAGATATCTCAGCTTGGATATCGGCCCAGCACCTCAAGCTCAACCTTGACAAGACAGAGCTGCTTCCTCCCCGGGAAGGCCTGCCCGCTCAAAGACCTCTCCATCACGGTTGACTCCACAGTGTCCCCCTCCCAGAGTGCAAAGAACCTTGGTGTGACCCAGGACAACACCCTGTCGTTCTCTGCAAACATCAAAGCAGTGACTCGCTCCTGCAGGTTCATGCTCTACAACATCCTCACACAAGGAAGCGGCACAGGTCCTAATCCAGTCACTTGACCTCTCCTGTCTGGACTAGTGCAACTCGCTGTTGGCTGGGCTCCCCGCTTGTGCCATCAAACCCCTGCAACTTATCCAGAATGCTGCAGCCCGCTTGGTGTTCAACCTTCCCAAGTTCTCCTATGTCACCCCGCTCCTCCGCACACTCCACTGGCTTCCAGTTGAAGCTCGCATCCACTACAAGGCCATGATACTTGCCTACGAAGTAGCACGAGGAACTGCCCCTCCCTTCCTTCGGGCTATGCTCAAACCCTACACCCCAACCCGAGCACTCAGTTCTGCCACCTCTGGTCTCTTGGCCCTCGCACCCCTACGGGAGGGCAGCTCCCACTCAGCCCAGTCCAAGCTCTTCTCTGTCCTGGCACCCCAATGGTGGAACCAGCTTCCCCCTGAAGCTAGGAGAGCAGAGTCCCTGCCCATCTTCCCGAAAAGTATCTTAAATAATCCCACAGCACCCACCACCTCAACCCCCCCCACCCCCCCAAAAATAAAAGCCTTTCATAAACTAACACTCGCACTTGACTTTTTTTCCCCCCGTTACTAGCTCTGACCTCGCTGAAAACTACTTTATTGAGGACAAATGTACTTACTATGACTAACTATTTTAAGATGAATGCACTAACTGTAACTGTAAATTGCTCTGGATAAGAGCATCTGCTAAATGACTAAAATATCCATGTAAATGTGTTTCTCCCTGCTCTCTGATAGCAGTACATGTCTGCTGCAGCAGCAGCTGCTCCAATGCAAGGGACCTACATTCCTCAGTACACTGCAGTGCCTGGCCCCACCCTCTCAGTGGACGTAAGTTATACCCTGCACCATGCAGCACTAACCCTAACCCTAACCCTAACCCTAACCCTAACCCTAACCCTAACCCTAACCCTAACCCAAACCCACAACACCATAACACACAACACCCATACTGAACCAAGGGACCTACATTCCTCAGTACACTGCAGTGCCTGGCCCCACCCTCTCAGTGGACGTAAGTTATACCCTGCACCATGCAGCACTAACCCTAACCCAAACCCTAACCCTAACCCTAACCCTAACCCTAACCCTAACCCACAACACCATAACACACAACATCCATACTGAACCAAGGGACCTGCATTCCTCAGTGCACTGCAGTGCCTGGCCCCACCCTCTCAGTGGATGTAAGTTATAGACCACTCCTGAGCCATGTACAATACAGCGCTTGCACTCACAACATACATTTCAAAGTAAAGGCCTTAATCCAATGGAAGTAAGTGTAAGACAGCTGCATTCACAACCCTGCACCATGCAGTACTTACTGTAAACCCACAACCCTGCACCATGCAGTACTTACTGTAAACCCACAACCCTGCACCATGCAGTACTTACTGTAAACCCACAACCCTGCACCATGCAGTACTTACTGTAAACCCACAACCCTGCACCATGCAGTACTTACTGTAAACCCACAACCCTGCACCATGCAGTACTTACTGTAAACCCACAACCCTGCACCATGCAGTACTTACTGTAAACCCACAACCCTGCACCATGCAGTACTTACTGTAAACCCACAACCCTGCACCATGCAGTACTTACTGTAAACCCACAACCCTGCACCAGGGAGTACTTACTGTAAACCCACAACCCTGCACCATGCAGTACTTACTGTAAACCCACAACCCTGCACCATGCAGTACTTACTGTAAACCCACAACCCTGCACCATGCAGTACTTACTGTAAACCCACAACCCTGCACCATGCAGTACTTACTGTAAACCCACAACCCTGCACCTTGCAGTACTTACTGTAAACCCACAACCCTGCACCATACAGTACTTACTGTAAACCCACAACCCTGCACCTTGCAGTACTTACTGTAAACCCACAACCCTGCACCATGCAGTACTTACTGTAAACCCATAACCCTGCACCTTGCAGTACTTACTGTAAACCCACAACCCTGCACCATGCAGTACTTACTGTAAACCCACAACCCTGCACCTTGCAGTACTTACTGTAAACCCACAACCCTGCACCATGCAGTACTTACTGTAAACCCACAACCCTGCACCTTGCAGTACTTACTGTAAACCCACAACCCTGCACCATGCAGTACTTACTGTAAACCCACAACCCTGCACCATGCAGTACTTACTGTAAACCCACAACCCTGCACCATGCAGTACTTACTGTAAACCCACAACCCTGCACCATGCAGTACTTACTGTAAACCCACAACCCTGCACCATGCAGTTCTTACTGTAAACCCACAACCCTGCACCATGCAGTACTTACTGTAAACCCACAACCCTGCACCATGCAGTACTTACTGTAAACCCACAACCCTGCACCTTGCAGTACTTACTGTAAACCCACAACCCTGCACCATGCAGTACTTACTGTAAACCCACAACATCCACACTTAACTAAGTTCCAAATGTCAAATTTAGCAGTGTTTACAGTTAAGATCAGGCATTACCTCCACATGTTTAATGTTAGGGTTAAGGTTTGGGATAGGCTTAAAACAAAAATCTCAAAAACAAGTTTCTATCGCTGAGTTCAAACGTGCAACCTTTTGGCACCAGAGGCAGATGTTTACGCCCATCTGCCATCCCTGTCCTCAATGCCCTGCTAAAACCAAAACCTACTTGAAGGTCACAGCGCTCACTGTTGCCCCTAATGTCCGGTTTCCAAGTCATCTCCCGACGTCCTCAGACATGGATGGACGTGGAATATTGACTTGTATCACGGGGTGATCTGGCTGTGAGATGTCGGTGCATAATTCAAATGTTTGTGTATTTTGGGAAACGTACTGTATATCCCATTTGGGATCAATGGATGATTCACAAAAAGTCTGAGTTTTATGAACGTGGATCTCAAGAATCAACTGTAAAGGTGGACTTGTGATAACTGTGACCTCATTTCCTGTGTCTCTTCCTGACTTATGATAACTGTGACCTCATTTCCTCTGTCTCTTCCTGGTTCTTCCATCTCTTATCAGGCAGTGGTAACAGAGGGCTCGCCCCAGAATATACCCCCCTCCTCACAGGACCCTAACGGACAGCCACCCCTGGACAACGACTCACCTGCCTACTCCTACCAACAGACTAAGTAAAGACACACACCTCCCTCCAGACTCAGAAGTGAGAACCTCAATATAAAAGAATAGTGTAGAATTGCCATTTAATATCATCAAAGTTAGCACATGCTGCAGCCAAGCCACCGACTGTGATCACTGATCAGATTGTTTGCTGACTCAAATGAATTGCACTGTAAATGAAATACTATAGTTCCTATTTCTACTCCATTTATAATAATAATATGCCATTTAGCAGACGCTTTTATCCAAAGCGACTTACAGTCATGCGTGCATATTTTTTTTAATGTATGGGTGGTCCCGGGGATCGAACCCACTACCTTGGCGTTACAAGCGCCGTGCTCTACCAGCTGAGCTACTCCATTTCTAACACTATAATGTCTATTTCTACTCCATTTATAATACTTTGTGGATGACTGGAGTCTCTCATTGTCTTTCCCTCTCCCCACTTGCCTTGCCTTGCTTTCTTGTGTATATTGATGTGTTTCGATGTGTATAGTGTATATTGATGTGTATTGTGTATATTGATGTGTATAGTGTATATTAATGTGTGTAGTGTATATTGATGTGTATAGTATATATTGATGTATACAGTGTATATTGATGTGTATAGTGTATATTGATGTATATTGATGTATATTGATGTATATTGATGTGTATAGTGTATATTGATGTATATTGATGTGTATAGTGTATATTGATGTGTATAGTGTATATTGATGTATATTGATGTGTATAGTGTACATTGATGTAAATTGATGTGGATAGTGTACATTGATGTGTATTGATGTGTATAGTGTATATTGATGTATATTGATGTGTATAGTGTATATTGATGTGTATAGTGTATATTGATGTGTATATTGATGTGTATAGTGTATATTGATGTGTATTGATGTGTATAGTGTATATTGATGTATATTGATGTGTATAGTGTATATTGATGTATATTTATGTGTATAGTGTACATTGATGTATATTGATGTGTATTTGTGTGTATAGTGTACATTAATGTATATAGTGTATATAGATGTATATTGATGTGTTTAGTGTATATTGATATGTATTGATATGTATAGTGTATATTGATGTGTGTTGTGTATATTGATGTATATATTGTATATTGATGTGTATAGTGTCTATTGATGTATATAGTGTATATTGATGTGTATAGTGTATATTGATGTATATTGATGTGTATAGTGTATATTGATGTGTATTGATGTGTATAGTGTATATTGATGTGTATAGTGCATATTGATGTATATAGTGTATATTGATGTGTATAGTGTATATTGATGTATATTGTTGTGTATAGTGTATATTGATGTATAATAATAATAATAATATGCCATTTAGCAGACGCTTTTATCCAAAGCGACTTACAGTCATGCGTGCATACATTTTTGTGTATGGGTGGTCCCGGGGATCGAACCCACTACCTTGGCGTTACAAGCGCCGTGCTCTACCAGCTGAGCTACAGAGGACCATATATATATTTATATATATATTGATGTGTATAGTGTATATTGATGTGTATAGTGTATATTGATGTATATTGATGTGTATAGTGTACATTGATGTATATTGATGTGTATAGTGTATATTGATGTGTATAGTGTATATTGATGTGTATATTGATTTATATTGATGTGTATAGTGTATATTGATGTGTATTGATGTGTATAGTGTATATTGATGTATATTGATGTGTATAGTGTATATTGATGTATATTTATGTGTATAGTGTATATTGATGTATATTGATGTGTATTTATGTGTATAGTGTACATTAATGTATATAGTGTATATAGATGTATATTAATGTGTATAGTGTATATTGATGTGTATTGATGTGTATAGTGTATATTGATGTGTGTTGATGTCTATAGTGTATATTTATGTGCATTGATGTGTATATTGATATGTATTGATGCGTATAGTGTATATTGATGTGTATTGATGTGTATAGTGTATATTGATGTGTATAGTGTAAGTTGATGTGTATAGTGTATAGTGATGTGTATTGATGTATATAGTGTATATAGATGTATATTGATGTCTATAGTGATGTGTATTGATGTGTATAGTGTATAGTGATGTGTATTGATGTGTATAGTGTATAGTGATGTGTATTGATGTGTATTGATGTGTATTGATGTGTATAGTGTATAGTGATGTGTATTGATGTGTATAGTGTATATTGATGTGTATTGATGTGTATAGTGTATAGTGATGTATATTGATGTGTATTGATGTGTATAGTGATGTGTATTGATGTGTATAGTGTATAGTGATGTGTATTGATGTGTATAGTGTATAGTGATGTGTATTGATGTGTATAGTGTATATTGATGTGTATTGATGTGTATAGTGTATAGTGATGTGTATTGATGTGTATAGTGTATAGTGATGTGTATTGATGTGTATAGTGTATAGTGATGTGTATTGATGTGTATAGTGTATATTGATGTGTATTGATGTGTAAAGTGTATAGTGATGTGTATTGATGTGTATGGTGTATAGTGATGTGTATAGTGTATAGTGATGTGCATTGATGTGTATACAGGGCTCATCTGTAAAAGAGACCTTGGTCTCAGGGTGACTCCCTGTTAAATTAAAGGTTCAATAAAAAAAAATACAATAATTTTCCTTCTCTTTCTCAGGTAACAGGAGGATTAGGAGGGATTGTTCCAGTAACCGCCTTGAGACAGGGGCTGCACTGAAGCACTGGAGGAATGGAAAAGGAATGGATGAACAAAGGAGGACAAAGAGAGGCGATCGCTTTAACTTTGCACAGGCACCAAAAAAAGACTTTATTTTGTATCTGTCCTGAGAGAGAGAGAGAGAGAAGGAGAGAGAGAGAGAGAGAGAGAGAGAGAGAAGGCGACAGAGAGAGAGAGAGAGAGAGAGAGAGAGAAGGAGACAGAGAGAGAGAGAGAGAGAGAAGGAGACAGAGAGAGAGAGAGAGAGAGAGAGAGAGAGAGAGAGAGAGAGAGAGAGAGAGAGAGAGAGAGAGAGAGAGAGAGAGAGAGAGAGAGAGAGAGAGAGAGAGAGAGAGAGAGAAGGAGACAGAGAGAGAGAGAGAGAGAGAAGGAGACAGAGAGAGAGAGAGAGGAGACAGAGAGAGAGAGAGAGAGAGAGAGAGAGAGAGAGAGAGAGAGAGAGAGAGAGAGAGAGAGAGAGAGAGAGAGAGAGAGAGAGAGAGAGAGAGAGAGAGAGAAGGAGACAGAGAGAGAGAGAGAGAGAGAGAGAGAGAGAGAGAGAGAGACAGAGAGAGAGAGAGAGAGAGAGAGAGAGAGAGAGAGAGAGAGAGAGAGAGAGAGAGAGAGAGAAGGAGACAGAGAGAGAGAGAGAGAGAGAGAGAGAGGAGACAGAGAGAGAGAGAGAGAGAGAGAGAGACAGAGAGAGAGAGAGAGAGAGAGAGAGAGAGAGAGAGAGAGAGAGAGAGAGAGAGAGACAGAGAGAGAGAGAGAGGGAGACAGAGAGAGAGAGAGAGAGAGAGAGAGAAGGAGACAGAGAGAGAGAGAGGAGAGCAGAGAGAGAGAGAGAGAGAGAGAGAGAGAGAGAAGGAGACAGAGAGAGAGAGAGGAGAGAGAGAGAGAGAGAGAGAGAGAGAGAGAGAAGGAGACAGAGAGAGAGAGAAGGAGACAGAGAGAGAGAAAAGGAGACAGAGAGAGAGAGAGAGAGAGAGAGAGAGAGAGAGAGAAGGAGACAGAGAGAGAGAGAAGGAGACAGAGAGAGAGAGAGAAGGAGACAGAGAGAGAGAGAAGGAGACAGAGAGAGAGAAGGAGACAGAGAGAGAGAGGTTGAGATAAGTCTCCGAAGATGGAGAGGTGCCGTATGGGACATTGAGTTTATTGAGCGGCCAGCATGAAACTGGAGTCGTTCTTCGAAAAAGAAAATAACAAACTGACAAAAAATACATTTGAATGCGCAGGTAGGTTTTGAGATCATGATAGTTTTTTATTAGAAGAGGAGGCAAAGTTCTAGAGAAAAAAAACAAAAAAATGAAATGAGTTGTCTTCCTTTCATATTAAGCTACTTTATTTTTTATTATTTTCATGATTTAAAATGTAGTTTTCTAGAGAACTAAAAAATAAGTGAAATCTTTGTTGCCTTAATTTCTCAGACGTTGGAAACTCGTCGATCCTTTTGTCGAAAATTGTTTAAAAGATTTGTAAAAAATGACTAAGTGCATATAAAGAGGCTCTTCAATGGTTCAGGTGGTTGAATATACACAGATTAAATCTATGGATATCAATGTACAGGTTATAAAGAGAACTGTCTTTGTATGAAGAAGATTTAAAATGATGTGGTCTGTGGTCATTTGTGTTTGGGGAGAAGAGAATCTCCATGGTGATGGTATGTGGGAAGGGCAAGAAAAATATGTAACTGCTGTATTGTGGGAAATGCAGTTTATCGATGAAAAATGAAAAAAAAAGAAATTTGGTTACTTAACATGGCATTAGTGTGTTTTTACTTGCAATCTTTTTTACGAAGTTCTACAGTTTTTTTTTTTGCCTGCTTTGCTTGTCTCATCGCAAAACAAGAAACAAAACAAAAACAAACAAAAAGTCAACTTTCAGTGA
>NW_025533941.1:120000-162500 GCF_020615455.1 Coregonus clupeaformis | reverse complement strand
ACAAAGAATGCTGAGTTGCATCCAAAGAACACCATACCTACTGTGAAGCATGGTGGTGGAAACATCATGCTTTGGGGCTGTTTTTCTGCAAAGGGACCAGGACGACTGATCCGTGTAAAGGAAAGAATGAATGGGGCCATGTATCGTGAGATTTTGAGTGAAAACCTCCTTCCATCAGCAAGGGCATTGCAGATGAAACGTGGCTGGGTCTTTCAGCATGACAATGATCCCAAACACACCGCCCGGGCAACGAAGGAGTGGCTTCGTAAGAAGCATTTCAAGGTCCTGGAGTGGCCTAGCCAGTCTCCAGATCTCAACCCCATAGAAAATCTTTGGAGGGAGTTGGAAGTCCGTGTTGCCCAGCGACAGCCCCAAAACATCACTGCTCTAGAGGACATCTTCATGGAGGAATGGGCCAAAATACCAGCAACAGTGTGTGAAAACCTTGTGAAGACTTACAGAAAACGTTTGACCTGTGTCATTGCAAACAAAGGGTATATAACAAAGTATTGAGAAACTTTTGTTATTGACCAAATACTTATTTTCCATTATAATTTGCAAATAAATTCATTAAAAATTATACAATGTGATTTTCTGGAATATTTTTTCTCATTTTGTCTGTCATAGTTGACGTGTACCTATGACGAAAATTACAGGCCTCTCTCATCTTTTTAAGTGGGAGAACTTGCACAATTGGTTGCTGACTAAATACTTTTTTCCCCCACTGTATTTCTATTGAGAGGTGACTGTCCCAAACCCTGACTCCTAAACTTCATGTTTAAAAAATAAAGCAATCATGATTTTTGTAACACTATTTTGTAACACTATTATTTCAATAGAACATCTTGAGTTGTTCTATTATTACATTGAAGGATTATTATAATTATTATTGTTGTTATTAGTTCTCTGAAAAACGCTGTCCCCGCTTTTGATGTCACTACAGAAACACACATTTTAAAAGGCTGTAGATTGAACGTGCCTTAAGCCACACCCCTACAAATATCACCAGATGATGGGATTGCACCCCTCTCCAGCATGGTCACATGGGTGAGTAGTCTGTCTGCAAACATTTTTAGAAAATGAGTGAGTGAGTAATTAAACCTTCATGTTTTTTTTAAAGAAGCGTCACTACCGAACAACTAATATATCAAGAAATATGTAAAGTACAGTTAAGGGACTATAATATGTTTTCTGGGATGTTACATCTGTCCAAATAAAAGATAGCCAGCCATATGTTAGCTATGGGGAGTCTTTAAAGTCTAAGATAAGTCAGAATTGTCCAAACCGAAACGGTCACAACTGAAACAATTGACACCATAGAGATATATAGAGGTCTCTGTGGTGTACTGAGAAATGTATTATGTGTTAATGAGTTTAGATTTTAAATGGTTGCAAATAGCCAATGGGATTTGTATGCAGGGGTTGAGTTATTTGAATTAACAAATGACAATGGGGTTTCCGTTCTTGCATTGAAGTGATTGGATTACGTAATGCAAGGGCGGTGAAAGTTCAATGATGTATTGGGGAGTTGTGCTGAAGACACTGTAGAGAGTGGTCCACTGGAATGTGTTAAGGAGAACATGAAATAAATCAGTTGAGGTTATTATAAGCACGCTTCGGAGTCTTCAGTAAAAGAACCCAGCATCTCAGGATGCAACAGTCTCACCTTTGTATCTGTGCCATTATGGAGTCTGTGACAACACGGGCAGCGTGATAGCGGGAAGCTACAGTGAGGGAGTATAGTACTTTTTTCCCTCACTGTATCTCCAATTTAAAGCTTCATACGTCATACTCTTCAAACTGAGCTACATTAGCCACCTGGCCCTTGTGGTCCTCTGTAGCTCAGCTGGTAGAGCACGGCGCTTTTAACGCCAAGCTAGTGGGTTCGATCCCCGGGACCACCCATACACAAAAAAAATTATGCACGCATGACTGTAAGTCGCTTTGGATAAAAGCGTCTGCTAAATGGCATATTATTATTATTATTATTATCATGACTCTCAGTTACATCACATTACACATGACAGTCACTGGACCGAGTCGTCTTCTTTAGGGGGGAGTTTTGTTAAGATCCCCGGCGCTCAGTCTGAACGTTGACATGCATCGCCTGCGGTACGGTTTTGGAAGCAGAAGGACCTTATCTTTCATATCAGAGAGAAATCATTTTCCAAAAAAAACCAAAATATTAAATTGAGACACACCTTGATAGGGTTAGGGTTAGTGTTCCCACACGGCCACGTCTCCACGTTACAGCGCTTGTTTACGGAAAACAGACGGAAGACAAGAGGCCACCACCTGTGCTAATTAGCTATGTAGCATGGCTCCGAACACCTGTGCGTAAGCATAACTCTGGACGTGTAGCGGAAGTGTAGTTATTAGGATGGAGGCCCCATAGCTGAATGGATCTGTAACTGCTACAGTGTAGTTTAGTAGGATGGAGGCACCATAGCTGTATGGATCTGTAACTGCTACAGTGTAGTTTAGTAGGATGGAGGCCCCATAGCTGTATGGATCTGTAACTGCTACAGCGTAGTTTAGTAGGATGGAGGCTCCATAGCTGTATGGATCTGTAACTGCTACAGTGTAGTTTAGTAGGATGGAGGCTCCATAGCTGTATGGATCTGTAACTTCTACAGTGTAGTTTAGTAGGATGGAGGCTCCATAGCTGTATGGATCTGTAACTTCTACAGTGTAGTTTAGTAGGATGGAGGCTCCATAGCTGTATGGATCTGTAACTGCTACAGTGTAGTTTAGTAGGATGGAGGCCCCATAGCTGTATGGATCTGTAACTGCTACAGTGTAGTTTAGTAGGATGGAGGCACCATAGCTGTATGGATCTGTAACTGCTACAGTGTAGTTTAGTAGGATGGAGGCCCCATAGCTGTATGGATCTGTAACTGCTACAGTGTAGTTTAGTAGGATGGAGGCCCCATAGCTGTATGGATCTGTAACTGCTACAGTGAGGGTATCTTTTTTATTTGAAGGATTCTTTCTCGCTGATGAAAGATAAGGGCCATATGTTTAGAAATCAGTATCGCGAGCGATGGTTTTTGACGTTTCTAAACGGTAAAACACAGCGTGGGGATTGCAGTTCACGTGAGGCAGTCGTGGGCGATGCTAATGGCTGAGAACTGTGGGGAGAAGACAGAATGCCACCGAAAGTTTTGGAGAGCTAAGGACCACCATGTGGGTAGTGGACAAGTGCCCACTTCAGGACAAAGTGTAGAGTATTGAGATGCATAGCCATCAGGGGTGATCTCCCTCAACACCACATAAATTCGGGATTTTAACTTGTCAGGTCTCAACTGGGTCTGGGTCTGGGTCTGGATCTTGGTACCAATATCCTGGTATAAATGTTGGTCTTTGTTCCTGGACATTACCTCAGTCTTTGGTTGACAAACCATAGACAACCCAATTTGAAGAAGACAATACTCTCGGATCATTGGCTGATCACCTAACCCCCATAGGAATCTCCACCCAGTTGGCTACTTTTAAATGGTGGAAGCCCTGAATGGTAATGTCTATACTAAAATGAGGTATATCCATCTACAGTCCTCTATTGATCTCTATGATTGACACTTCACACTGAAACGCCTGTTATTTTGACAAAATAAAGATATGTAAAGTGATCAACATCTAACATAATTAATTAGATGCGTAAGTAATTCAATCAATCAACAAGTTTGAGATTAATACAATCAACGTTGAACATTATACAGAAGACAACATAGATGATACTTTTTCTAAATTAAATTTAAAGGTTTTGAAGATCAGGTTAAAAAATCATGTTTTCACTATATTGTTAATTTGGTTTGCAAATAACATTTTCTAAAATGAATCTGTAATAGAAGGTTAACCAAGTGATCATTACTGTGCAGGGTTCTCTCTTTATTTTAGCTTTTTCACTATGTTTCAGTAGCGACTAATGTAGTCAGGAATTCAGTAGTGACTAATGCAGTGGGGTGGCCAGGAATTGAGTAGTTACTAATGTAGTGGGGTGGTCAGGAATTCAGTAGTGACTCATTTAAATTTTAGTCATTTAGCAGACACTTTTATACAGAGCGACTTACAGTTAGTGAGTGCATACATTTTTCATACTGGCCCCCCGTGGGAAACGAACCCACAACCCTGGCGTTGCAAGCGCCATGCTCTACCAACTGAGCTACAGTGGACCTACATTATATACATCTAATGTAGTGGGGTGGTCATGAATTCAGTAGTGACTAAAGTAGTGGGGTGGTCAGGAATTCAGGTAAACATTTCAAACATGCAATACAAGGTGTGTGAGTAGTAAATACATTGAGTGTACAAAACATTAAGAACACCTTCCTGATATTGAGTTTCACCTCCTTCTGCCCCCAGAACAGCCTCAATTTGTCGGGTCATGGACTCTACTAGATGTCGAAAGCATTCCACAGGGATGCTGGCCCATGCTGACTCCAATGCTTCCCACAGTTGTGTCAAATTGGCTGGATGTCCTTTGGGTGGTGGACCATTCTTGATACACACGAGAAACTGTTGAGCGTGAAAAACCCAGAAACGTTGCAGTTCTTGACACAAACCAGTGCGCTTGGCACGTACTACCATATCTTTTGTCTTTCCCATTCACCATCTGAATGGCACACATACACAATCCATGTCTCAATTGTCTCGAGGCTTAAAGATCCTTATTTAACCTGTCTCCTCCCCTTCATCTACACTGATTGAAGTGGATTTAACAAGTGACATCAATAAGGGATCATAGCTTTCACCTGGATTCACCTGGTCAGTCTATGTCATGGAAAGAGCAGGTGTCCTTAATGTTTTGTCCAGTCAGTGTACGTCGACCCGATATATGTTGGAAGACAAAGATACAAATGGGATTTCTTTTTTTTTTCAACCCCCAATTCACACCACTTCTGTAGAATTACCAGTAGTGCACTACTTTTGACCAGAGTCCTATTGTCTCTGGTCAAGTGTAGTGCACTATATAGGGGATAGGGTGCCATTTGGGACGAAGCCAGACAGTCCTGTTCTCTGGGGTGCAGAACGTTTAGAGACGGTTACAGCCACAAAGGGACACACTGTCCCTGGGCAACCTCAGAAATAGAATATTTCTAGAGAGTTCTGGAAATGTCCATGTCCTCAGAGAGCTCTGTTCCTGCAGCAGTGTTGGAGTTGGTTTTCCTACATTGTCAGGAACCCAAAGTCCTGACATTTCACCGGAAGGTCCTGAAAAGGTAGGAAGTCGGGTCTTTTTTTCAGGTCCTGAATTCGTTCAAGTGCTATTTTAAGATTAAAGGTTAGATTTAGGGATTTTTGGGGTTCGGTTTAGGTTAAGGGTTAAAGTTAGGGTTAGTATTAGGGTTAGGTTTAAGGTTAGGGGTTAGGGAAAATAGGATTTTTTAATGGTCAAACATTTTTACACTCCAAAAAGTCCTGACATTTCATAAAACAAAGGAGTGTGTGTGTGATTGCATGTGTTTGTGTCTTAGTCATGAGTGAGCCAGCTAGCTGTGTGAGTCGATGTCATCTGGTCTGCATTAGGGTCTGTCACACGGAGGAGCGTCTCTATCTCAGACCAGTGTAGTAGAGCTCAGCCCTGTACGGCTGACCCGGGATTTGAACCCGCGTTCACAACAATACATCTCCCTCTTATGAAGGAGCTGTGCCATCTTATCAACCAGCCTACCATAACTAGCTTTGCTTGGCCAGTGACATCAGTACTTCAGATATCCTTCAGAGGACGTCACGTCCTAAGCATGGTACCGCAGTGTGGTTGGCCAGCTAACAGTTCTGGCATGGTACCGCAGTGTGGTTGGCCAGCTAACAGTTCTGTCATGAGAGTTGGCCCATAAACTGTTAGCTAGATAGTTCTTCACATCAGCTACACATAGTCCCTGTGCCCAAGAACACTAAGTGCTTTGAAAGGCTGGCCATGGCTCACATCAACACCATCAACACCATCATCCCAGAAACCCTAGACCCACTCCAATTTGCATACCGCCCCAACAGATCCACAGATGATGCAATCTCTATTGCACTCCACACTGCCCTTTCCCACCTGGACAAGAGGAACACCTACGTGAGAATGCTATTCATTGACTACAGCTCAGCGTTCAACACCATAGTGCCCTCAAAGCTCATCACTAAGCTAAGGATCCTGGGACTAAACACCTCCCTCTGCAACTGGATCCTGGACTTCCTGACGGGCCGCCCCCAGGTGGTAAGGGTAGGTAACAACACATCTGCCACGCTGATCCTCAACACGGGGGCCCCTCAGGGGTGCGTGCTCAGTCCCCTCCTGTACTCCCTGTTCACCCATGACTGCATGGCCAGGCACGACTCCAACACCATCATTAAGTTTGCCGACGACACAACAGTGGTAGGCCTGATCACCGACAACGATGAGACAGCCTATAGGGAGGAGGTCAGAGACCTGGCCGTGTGGGGCCAGGACAACAACTTCTCCCTCAACGTGACCAAGACAAAGGAGATGATTGAGACTACATGAAAAAAAAGGGAATGAGCATGCCCCTATTCTCATCGACGGGGCTGTTGTGGAACAGGTTGAGAGCTTCAAGTTCCTTGGTGTCCACATCACCAACGAACTATCATGGTCCAAACACACCAAGACAGTCGCGAAGAGGGCACGACAAAGCCTATTCCCCCTCAAGAGTCTGAAAAGATTTGGCATGGGTCCTCAGATCCTCAAAAAGTTATACAGCTGCACCTTCGAGAGCATCCTGACTGGTTGCATCACCGCCTGGTATGGCAACTGCTCGGCCTCCGAACGCAAGGCACTACAGAGGGTAGTGCGTATGGCCCAGTACATCACTGGGGCCAAGTTTCCTGCCATCCAGGACCTCTATACCAGGCGGTGTCAGAGGAAGGTCCTCAAAATTGTCAAAGACTCCAGCCACCCTAGTCATAGACTGTTCTCTCTGCTACCGCACGGCAAGCGGTACCAGAGCGCCAAGTCTAGGTCCAAAAGGCTTCTCAACAGCTTCTACCCCCAAGCCATAAGACTCCTGAACAGCTAATCATGGCTACCCAGACTATTTGCACCCCCACCACATCTTTTTACGCTGCTGCTACTCTGTTAATTATTTATGCATAGTCACTTTAACTCTACCCACATGTACATATTACCTCAACTACCTCAACTAGCCGGTGCCCCCACACATTGACTCTGCACCGGTACCCCCCTGTATATAGCCTCCCTACTGTTATTTTATTTTACTTCTGCTCTTTTTTTCTCAACACTTTTTTGTTGTTGTTGTTTTATTTTACTTTTTTATTAAGAAATAAATGCATTGTTGGTTAAGGGCTGTAAGTAAGCATTTCACGGTAATGTCTACACCTGTTGTATTCGGCGCATGTGGCAAATAAAATGTGATTTTATTTGATTTGGGACGCAGCCTATACGTGTCCTTGTAGATGTATTTGTCCATTGACAAATGGACATCTTTACTGGCACTACCTGTTAGCTTCATAACATCTCCATGGGCCTTCAGAGACACTTGGAATAACTAGGGAAATGGGAAATAACTAGGAATATGGGGAATAACTTGGGATATGAGGAATAACTAGGGATATAGGGAATAACTAGGGATATGGGGAATAACTAGGGATATGGGGAATATCTAGGGATATGGGGAATATCTAGGGATATGGGGAATAACTAGGGATATGGGGAATAACTAGGGATATGGGGAATATATGTGGATATGGGGAATATCTAGGGATATGATTGGTACTGTGTGGATGGTTGGGTATCTACAGTGGTACTGTGTGGATGGTTGGGGATGTAGTGTTTCCCAACAACACATGTTTCAGGGTGGAAGGAAATATAGTTATAAGGGAAAACAGTCAATCCCTGCACCAACACACAAGCCCGCGCGCATGCACACACACACACACTCCCTGCGCCAACAGAAATTCACTGTACCACAACACACTCTCCAGAGGTTACTGCAAAACGCCCAATTTGTCTTTGGTTTTCAGCTAACATATTGGATTTAACGCTAACCCTGTTGGTTTTCAGCTAACTTATTGGATGTAATGCTCACCCTGTTGGTTTTCAGCTAACATAAAGGATGTAATGCTAACCCTGTTGGTTTTCAGCTAACTTATTGGATGTAATGCTAACCCTGTTGGTTTTCAGCTAACATAATAGATGTAATGTCCTCCCTGTTGGTTTTCAGCTAACATAATGGATGTAATGCTAACCCTGTTGGTTTTCAGCTAACATATTGGATGTAATGCTAACCCTGTTGGTTTTCAGCTAACATAATGGATGTAATGCTCACCCTGTTGGTTTTCAGCTAACATATTGGATGTAATGCTAACCCTGTTGGTTTTCAGCTAACATATTGGATGTAATGCTAACCCTGTTGGTTTTCAGCTAACATATTGGATGTAATGCTAACCCTGTTGGTTTTCAGCTAACATATTGGATTTAACGCTAACCCTGTTGGTTTTCAGCTAACATAATGGATGTAATGCTAACCCTGTTGGTTTTCAGCTAACATATTGGATGCAATGCTCACCATGTTGGTTTTCAGCTAACATAATGGATGTAATGCTAACCCTGTTGGTTTTCAGCTAACATATTGGGATGTAATGCTTACCCTATTGGTTTTCAGCTAACATTTTGGATGTAATGCTAACCCTGTTGGTTTTCAGCTAACATATTGGATGCAATGCTAACCCTGTTGGTTTTCAGCTAACATATTGGATGTAATGCTCACCCTGTTGGTTTTCAGCTAACATATTGGATGTAATTCTCACCCTGTTGGTTTTCAGGTAACATATTGGATGTAATGCTCACCCTGTTGGTTTTCAGCTAACATAATGGATGTAATGCTTACCCTGTTGGTTTTCAGCTAACATAATGGATGTAATGCTAACCCTGTTGGTTTTCAGCTAACATAACGGATGTAATGCTAACCCTGTTGGTTTTCAGCTAACATTTTGGATGTAATGCTAACCCTGTTGGTTTTCAGGTAACATAATGGATGTAATGCTAACCCTGTTGGTTTTCAGCTAACACTTTGGGATGTAATGCTCACCCTGTTGGTTTTCAGCTAACATATTGGATGTAATGCTTACCCTGTTGGTTTTCAGGTAACATATTGGATGTAATGCTTACCCTGTTGGTTTTCAGGTAACATATTGGATGTAATGCTTACCCTGTTGGTTTTCAGGTAACATATTGGATGTAATGCTAACCCTGTTGGTTTTCAGCTAACATATTGGATCATTGTGTGTTGCCTTTTGGTTTTCTCAGTGGTGAATGTTGTGTGTGGACAACCCTCTTTACTAAGAGAAAGGGACCACATCACAAACATCCTGAATCATTCACATCTCTCCAGCTCTCCATCTCTCCAGCTCTCCAGCTCTCCATCTCTCCATCTCTCCATCTCTCCAGCTCTCCATCTCTCCAGCTCTCCATCTCTCCATCTCTCCAGCTCTCCATCTCTCCATCTCTCCATCTCTCCATCTCTCCATCTCTCCAGCTCTCCATCTCTACATCTACATCTCTCCAGCTCGCCAGCTCTCCATCTACATCTCTCCATCTCTCCATCTCTCCAGCTCTCCATCTCTCCATCTCTCCATCTCTACATCTCTCCATCTCTACATCTCTCCATCTCTCCATCTCTCCATCGCTCCATCTCTCCAGCTCTCCATCTCTCCATCTCTCCATCTCTCCCTCTCTCCAGCTCTCCAGCTCTCCATCTCTCCATCTCTCCATCTCTCCATCTCTCCGTCTCTCCATCTCTCCATCTCTCCATCTCTCCGTCTCTCCAGCTCTCCATCTCTCCATCTCTCCAGCTCTCCAGCTCTCCATCTCTACATCTCTCCATCTCTCCATCTCTCCAGCTCTCCATCTCTCCATCTCTCCATCTCTCCATCTCTCCAGCTCTCCAGCTCTCCATCTCTCCATCTCTCCATCTCTCCATCTCTCCATCTCTCCATCTCTCCATCTCTCCAGCTCTCCAGCTCTCCATCTCTCCAGCTCTCCATCTCTCCATCTCTCCATCTCTCCAGCTCTCCATCTCTCCAGCTCTCCATCTCTCCATCTCTACATGTCTCCATCTTTCTATCTCTCCAGCCTCTACTTAGTTGAACACACTCTATATAGTTGCTCTTCTCACTGTGAGCACACTGCTAGCCAACGCTAACAAGTTTAGTCCCGTGTAGCTCAGTTGGTAGAGCATGGCGTTTGCAACGCCAGGGTTGTGGGTTCGATTGCCCAAAAAATGTAAGTCGCTCTGGATAAGAGCGTCCGCTAAATGACTAAAATGTAAATGTAAAAAATGTCCTGGTAGTGCTTCTGTCTGAACCATATACCCCTGTTTAGAAAGAGTTTAAACTTATCCTTTGAGACCTCTGAACTCAGGTCTGAAACAGTAATATATTCAGAAATAGCTTCAATTCTTCCAAATCAAATCATATTTTATTGGGCACATACACGTGTTTAGCAGATGTTATTGCGGGTGTAGCGAAATGCTTGTGCTTCTAGCTCCGACAGTGCAGTAATATCTAACAAGTAATATCTAACAATTTCACAACACATATACCCAAATCTAAGTAAGGAATTAATTAAGAATACATATATGGACGAGCGATGTCAGAGCGGCATGGACTAAGATACAGTAGAATAGTATAGAATACAGTATATACATATGAGATGAGTAATGCAAGATATGTAAACATATTCCAGTGTAGTGTACCACCAGGTCTCAGTATAATAATCATAGTAAGAACCATTACCCAGCACCTCCACTGGGTCTCAGTATAATAATCATAGTAAGAACCATTACCCAGCACCTCCACCAGGTCTCCTCCCACCAGTTTGATCTGAGCAAGTGTGCATGGCCACCGTCAGCTTAGCAGAGATCAAACAGCCCTATTAACCAGAGAAGACTTAGCAGAGATCAAACAGTCCTCCTAGCCAGAGAAGACTTAGCAGAGATCAAACAGTCCCCCTAACCAGAGAAGACTTAGCAGAGATCAAACAGTCCCCCTAACCAGAGAAGACTTAGCAGAGATCAAACAGTCCTCCTAACCAGAGAAGACTTAGCAGAGATCAAACAGCCCTATTAACCAGAGAAGACTTAGCAGAGATCAAACAGCCCTATTAATCAGAGAAGACTTAGCAGAGATCAAACAGTCCTCCTAACCAGAGAAGACTTAGCAGAGATCAAACAGTCCTCCTAACCAGAGAAGACTTAGCAGAGATCAAACATCCCTATTAACCAGAGAATACTTAGCAGAGATCAAACAGTCCTCCTAACCAGAGAAGACTTAGCAGAGATCAAACAGTCCTCCTAACCAGGAAAGACTTAGCAGAGATCAAACAGTCCTCCTAACCAGAGAAGACTTAGCAGAGATCAAACAGTCCTCCTAGCCAGAGAAGACTTAGCAGAGATCAAACAGTCCTCCTAGCCAGAGAAGACTTAGCAGAGATCAAACAGTCCTCCTAGCCAGAGAAGACAGCAGAGATCAAACAGTCCTCCTAACCAGAGAAGACTTAGCAGAGATCAAACAGTCCTCCTAGCCAGAGAAGACTTAGCAGAGATCAAACAGTCCCCCTAACCAGAGAAGACTTAGCAGAGATCAAACAGTCCTCCTAGCCAGAGAAGACTTAGCAGAGATCAAACAGTCCTCCTAGCCAGATAAGACTTAGCAGAGATCAAACAGTCCTCCTAGCCAGAGAAGACTTAGCAGAGATCAAACAGTCCTCCTAACCAGAGAAGACTAAGCAGAGATCAAACAGTCCTCCTAACCAGAGAAGACCTAGCAGAGATCAAACAGTCCTCCTAACAGAGAAGACTTAGCAGAGATCAAACAGCCCTATTAACCAGAGAATACTTAGCAGAGATCAAACAGTCCTCCTAGCCAGAGAAGACTTAGCAGAGATCAAACAGTCCTCCTAACCAGAGAAGACTTAGCAGAGATCAAACAGTCCTCCTAACCAGAGACGACTTAGCAGAGATCAAACAGTCCTCCTAACCAGAGAAGACTTAGCAGAGATCAAACAGTCCTCCTAACCAGAGACGACTTAGCAGAGATCAAACAGTCCTCCTAACCAGAGAAGACTTAGCAGAGATCAAACAGTCCTCCTAGCCAGAGAAGACTTAGCAGAGATCAAACAGTCCTCCTAACCAGAGAAGACTTAGCAGAGATCAAACAGTCCTCCTAGCCAGAGAAGACTTAGCAGAGATCAAACAGTCCCCCTAACCAGAGAAGACTTAGCAGAGATCAAACCGTCCTCCTAACCAGAGACGACTTAGCAGAGATCAAACAGTCCTCCTAACCAGAGAAGACTTAGCAGAGATCAAACAGTCCTCCTAGCCAGAGAAGACTTAGCAGAGATCAAACAGTCCTCCTAACCAGAGAAGACTTAGCAGAGATCAAACAGTCCTCCTAGCCAGAGAAGACTTAGCAGAGATCAAACAGTCCCCCTAACCAGAGAAGACTTAGCAGAGATCAAACAGTCCTCCTAACCAGAGAAGACTTAGCAGAGATCAAACAGCCCTATTAACCAGAGAATACTTAGCAGAGATCAAACAGTCCTCCTAACCAGAGAAGACTTAGCAGAGATCAAACAGCCCTATTAACCAGAGAATACTTAGCAGAGATCAAACAGTCCTCCTAGCCAGAGAAGACTTAGCAGAGATCAAACAGTCCTCCTAGCCAGAGAAGACTTAGCAGAGATCAAACAGTCCTCCTAGCCAGAGAAGACTTAGCAGAGATCAAACAGTCCTCCTAGCCAGAGAAGACTTAGCAGAGATCAAACAGTCCTCCTAGCCAGAGAAGACTTAGCAGAGATCAAACAGTCCTCCTAACCAGAGAAGACTTAGCAGAGATCAAACAGTCCTCCTAACCAGAGAAGACCAACCCTAAGGCTGTATACCCTCTGAAGCTTTTAACCATCATCTGATTCAGTTGACTGCCAGGCCTAGTGGGACCTAGCAAGGCCAGGATAACCTAAGATCATTTTAGGAGAGACTTTTTCTCTCTTATTTAAAGATGTCGGTATGACTTGGTTTAGTGGTGCATGCGTTCCTGACAGTCGCAAACATATACCAGCAGTTAGCTTTACCTCTACACTTAGTCAACTGCAGGTTTATTACTGTTGCAGACCTGAGTATGATTTATCATCATGCAGCAGTGTTTACACTGATGCTTTTATACTGTATACACTTTGGTTTTAGAAGTGGAGGGGCCAAATTATTTTTAATTAAAATAAAATATATATATCCAGTATGAGAAACACTCCAAACAGCCTGCCCGACCGCTCGGAGGAGTCCGCATGGTCCTAAAGCACACCGTTGCCTTGTTTTGTATCACATTCCAATGATAAAACTGGGGGGAGGGACAAAAATGCAATTTCAGAATGTGTCGTCCCCCCCCTGTCCCCAGTGAAAGTTGCGCCCCTGCACAGTCAGTAGTTGTCTAGATTGCAGTGGTAATGCTTGTTAAGCCCTTCTTATAAGCTGTTTTAGATACGTCTTCAGGCGACTTTCCGCAACGCAAGACTTCCTTCATTCATTCTGGTCACATGAGCAGTGTCTCTCTGTGTCTGTCTCCTCGTCCTGCTCTGAAACACACAGGCAGGCAGACAGGCAGGCAGGCAGGCAGGCAGGCAGACAGGTGGGCAGGCAGGCAGGCAGGCAGGCAGGCAGGCAGGCAGACAAACAGGCAGGCAAGCAGGCAGGCAGGCAGGCAGACAAACAGGCAGGCAGGCAGGCAGGCAGGTAGACAGGCAGGCAGGCAGACAGACAGACAGACAGACAGACAGGCAGGCAGGCAGGCAGGCAGGCAGGCAGGCAGACAGGCAGGCAGGCACACAACACACACTACACACCCAGACACGACAATTGGCCATGCATGACTAACACATAAAGCACTTGACCACAAGTCACCTTCAAGCACCCTGACAACACCCTGACAACAACCAACCAATGCCAGAAAACAGGGAGAGGAGAGGAGAGGAGAGGAGAGGAGAGGAGAGGAGAGGGAGAGGGAGGAGAGGGAGGAGGGGGAGAGGGAGAGGAGGAGAGGGAGGAGAGGAGAGGAGAGGAGAGGAGAGTGGAGGAGAGGTAAAAGGCTGATTGTCAGAGCGGAGATGTGGAGAAGTAGGGGAGGAATGGTGAAGAGAAATAGAGAGAGAACAGAGAGGCAGTGTCCATTACATACCACAGCAGTGAGATAAAGCCTGTAGTGTGGATACGGGTCACTGAACTGACCCACACACACACACACACACACACACACACACACACACACACACACACACACACACACACACACACACACACACACACACACACACACACACACACACACGTTTAGTTCTTCTATCCTCGTGGGCACCTAACCCTAACCCTAATCCCATTTTCCCTAACCTTTAAACCTAACCCTAATCCTAACCCTAACCTTAACCCGTAACTCTATTCCAAACCCTTACCCTAACCCTAATTCTAACCCTAAACTTACTGTGGTGTCATGTGATCTCAGTCTCTCCATACAGTACTGTGGTGTCATGTGATCTCAGTCTCTCCATACAGTACTGTGGTGTCATGTGATCTCAGTCTCTCCATACAGTACTCTGGTGTCATGTGATCTCAGTCTCTCCATACAGTACTGTGGTGTCATGTGATCTCAGTCTCTCCATACAGTACTGTGGTGTCATGTGATCTCAGTCTCTCCATACAGTACTGTGGTGTCGTGATCTCAGTCTCTCCATACAGTACTGTGGTGTCATGTGATCTCAGTCTCTCCATACAGTACTGTGGTGTCATGTGATCTCAGTCTCTCCATACAGTACTGTGGTGTCATGTGATCTCAGTCTCTCCATACAGTACTGTGGTGTCGTGATCTCAGTCTCTCCATACAGTACTGTGGTGTCATGTGATCTCAGTCTCTCCATACAGTACTGTGGTGTCGTGATAGTATGATCATGTATGGAAGATCTCGGCTGTAAAGGTCCGCTTCCCAAATGGAACCCTATTCCCTACATAGTGTAATATGGGCCCTGGTCAAAAGTAGTGCACTAAGGAATATGGTGCTATTTGGGACACAGATATGGTATATTTTCATACCAAGATGATCATAGTCTGATCTGGAATGTCTGAGAAGCAGTATCAACCCCAGCTGTTAAAGCTCAGCATGGCATGGGGTACGTCCCACATGGCACCCTGTTTCCTGTGGGCGTGGTCAAAACAAGTGCACTGTAAAGGTAGTAAGTTGCCATTTGGGACGAAGCTACAGCCCCCCCTTTTCCTCCTCCATTTGTAGGGTCAACTAGTACCAATGTTTCTGGACATCGCTTCCACACACACACACACACACAGGAAGTGGATTTACAGGAAGTGGATTATCAACATGGAAATGACAGGGTGGGACGACAACAGATCAGCTTCTGCTGACCCTATGCCACTCTATTTCCCTCACCGCCTTCTCTTTCCAACTCTCTCTCTCTCTGTTTCCCTCACCGCCTTCTCTTTCCAACTCTCTCTCTCTCTGTTTCCCTCACCGCCTTCTCTTTCCAACTCTCTCTCTCTGTTTCCCTCACCCTTATCTTTCCAACTCTCTCTCTCTCTGTTTCCCTCACCGCCTTCTCTTTCCAACTCTCTCTCTCTCTGTTTCCCTCACCGCCTTCTCTTTCCAACTCTCTCTCTCTCTATTTCCCTCACCGCCTTCTCCTTCCAACTCTCTCTCTCTCTATTTCCCTCACCGCCTTCTCTTTCCAACTCTCTCTCTCTCTATTTCCCTCACCGCCTTCTCTTTCCAACTCTCTTTCTCTATTTCCCTCACCGCCTTCTCTTTCCAACTCTCTCTCTCTCTATTTCCCTCACCGCCTTCTCTTTCCAACTCTCTTTCTCTATTTCCCTCACCGCCTTCTCTTTCCAACTCTCTCTCTCTCTATTTCCCTCACCGCCTTCTCTTTCCAACTCTCTCTCTCTCTGTTTCCCTCTGACCTGCTCTACTTCCAACTCTCTCTCTCTCTCTGTTTCCCTCTGACCCGCTCTACTTCCAACTCTCTCTCTCTGTTTCCCTCTGACTCGCTCTACTTCCAACTCTCTCTCTCTCTGTTTCCCTCTGACCCGCTCTACTTCCAACTCTCTCTCTCCTGTTTCCCTCACCGCTCTACTTCCAACTCTCTCTCTCTGTTTCCCTCACCGCCTCTCCTTCCAACTCTCTCTCTCTCTATTTCCCTCTGACTCGCTCTCTTCCAACTCTCTCTCTCTCTGTTTCCCTCTGACCCGCTCTACTTCCAACTCTCTCTCTCTCTGTTTCCCTCACCGCCTTCTCTTTCCAACTCTCTTTCTCTATTTCCCTCACCGCCTTCTCTTTCCAACTCTCTCTCTCTCTATTTCCCTCACCGCCTTCTCTTTCCAACTCTCTCTCTCTCTGTTTCCCTCACCGCCTTCTCTTTCCAACTCTCTTTCTCTGAATTTCTCTCTCTCTGTTTCCCTCTGACCCGCTCTACTTCCAACTCTCTCTCTCTGTTTCCCTCTGACTCGCTCTACTTCCAACTCTCTCTCTCTCTGTTTCCCTCTGACCCGCTCTACTTCCAACTCTCTCTCTCTCTGTTTCCCTCTGACTCGCTCTACTTCCAACTCTCTCTCTCTGTTTCCCTCTGACCCGCTCTACTTCCAACTCTCTCTCTCTCTGTTTCCCTCTGACTCGCTCTACTTCCAACTCTCTCTCTCTGTTTCCCTCTGACCCGCTCTACTTCCAACTCTCTCTCTCTCTCTGTTTCCCTCTGACCATCTACTTCCAACTCTCTCTCTCTCTGTTTCCCTCTGACTCGCTCTACTTCCAACTCTCTCTCTCTCTCTGTTTCCCTCTGACCCGCTCTACTTCCAACTCTCTCTCTCTGTTTCCCTCTGACTCGCTCTACTTCCAACTCTCTCTCTCTGTTTCCCTCTGACTCGCTCTACTTCCAACTCTCTCTCTCTCTGTTTCCCTCTGACCCGCTCTACTTCCAACTCTCTCTCTCTCTGTTTCCCTCTGACCCGCTCTACTTCCAACTCTCTCTCTCTGTTTCCATCTGACTCGCTCTACTTCAACTCTCTCTCTCTTGTTTCCCTCTGACCCGCTCTACTTCCAACTCTCTCTCTCTCTCTGTTTCCCTCTGACCCGCTCTACTTTCAACTCTCTCTCTCTGTTTCCCTCTGACTCGCTCTACTTCCAACTCTCTCTCTCTCTCTGTTTCCCTCTGACCCGCTCTACTTCCAACTCTCTCTCTCTCTGTTTCCCTCTGACCCGCTCTACTTCCAACTCTCTCTCTCTCTCTGTTTCCCTCTGACTCGCTCTACTTCCAACTCTCTCTCTCTCTGTTTCCCTCTGACCCGCTCTACTTCCAACTCTCTCTCTCTCTCGTTTCCCTCTGATCGCTCTCACTTCCAACTCTCTCTCTCTCTCTGTTTCCCTCTGACCCGCTCTACTTCCAACTCTCTCTCTCTCTCTGTTTCCCTCTGACTCGCTCTACTTCCAACTCTCTCTCTCTCTGTTTCCCTCTGACCCGCTCTACTTCCAACTCTCTCTCTCTGTTTCCCTCTGACTCGCTCTACTTCCAACTCTCTCTCTCTGTTTCCCTCTGACCCGCTCTACTTCCAACTCTCTCTCTCTCTGTTTCCCTCTCACCCGCTCTCCTTCTAACTCTCTCTATCTCTGTTTCCCCTCTGTCTCGCTCTACTTCCAACTCTCTCTCTCTCTGTTTCCATCTGACTCGCTCTACTTCCAACTCTCTCTCTCTCTGTTTCCCTTTACTCCTCTTACTTCCAACTCTCTCTCTCTGTTTCCCTCTGACTCGCTCTACTTCCAACTCTCTCTCTCTCTCTGTTTCCCTCTGACCCGCTCTACTTCCAACTCTCTCTCTCTCTGTTTCCCTCTGACTCGCTCTACTTCCAACTCTCTCTCTCTCTGTTTCCCTCTGACTCGCTCTACTTCCAACTCTCTCTCTCTCTCTGTTTCCCTCTGACCCGCTCTACTTCCAACTCTCTCTCTCTCTCTGTTTCCCTCTGACTCGCTCTACTTCCAACTCTCTCTCTCTCTGTTTCCCTCTGACCCGCTCTACTTCCAACTCTCTCTCTCTTGTTTCCCTCTGACTCGCTCTACTTCCAACTCTCTCTCTCTCTGTTTCCCTCATATCGCTCTACTTCCAACTCTCTCTCTCTCTCTGTTTCCCTCTGATACTCTACTTCAACTCTCTCTCTCTCTGTTTCCCTCTGACCCGCTCTACTTCCAACTCTCTCTCTCTCTGTTTCCCTCTGACCCGCTCTACTTCCAACTCTCTCTCTCTCTCGTTTCCCTCTGACGCTCTACTTCCAACTCTCTCTCTCTGTTTCCCTCTGACTCGCTCTACTTCCAACTCTCTCTCTCTCTCTGTTTCCCTCTGACTCCGCTCTACTTCCAACTCTCTCTCTCTTGTTTCCCTCTGACCGCTCTACTTCAACTCTCTCTCTCTCTGTTTCCCTCTGACTCGCTCTACTTCCAACTCTCTCTCTCTCTGTTTCCCTCTGACCCGCTCTACTTCCAACTCCCCTTTCCTCTGTTTACTCTGCTACTCTTCACCTCTCTCTCTCTGTTTCCCTCTGACCCGCTCTACTTCCAACTCTCTCTCTCTGTTTCCCTCTGACCGCTCTACTTCCAACTCTCTCTCTCTCTGTTTCCCTCTGACTCCGCTCTACTTCCAACTCTCTCTCTCTCTGTTTTCCTCTGACCCGCTCTACTTCCATCTCTCTCTTCTTTTCCCTCTCTACTACGCGTCTACTTCCCACTCTCTCTCTCCTCGTTTCCCTCTGACTCGCTCTACCAACTCTCTCTCTCTGTTCCCTTGACCCGCTCTACTTCCAACTCTCTCTCTCTCTGTTTCCCTCTGACTCGCTCTACTTCCAACTCTCTCTCTCTCTGTTTCCATCTGACTCGCTCTACTTCCAACTCTCTCTCTCTCTGTTTCCCTCTGACTCGCTCTACTTCCAACTCTCTCTCTCTGTTTCCCTCTGACTCGCTCTACTTCCAACTCTCTCTCTCTCTCTGTTTCCCTCTGACCCGCTCTACTTCCAACTCTCTCTCTCTCTGTTTCCTCTGACTACGCTCTACTTCCAACTCTCTCTCTCTGTTTCCCTCTCGACCCGCTCTACTTCAACTCTCTCTCTCTGTTTCCCTCTGACCACTCTACTTCCAACTCTCTCTCTCTCTGTTTCCCTCTGACTCGCTCTACTTCCAACTCTCTCTCTCTCTGTTTCCCTCTGACCCGCTCTACTTCCAACTCTCTCTCTCTCTGTTTCCATCTGACTCGCTCTACTTCCAACTCTCTCTCTCTCTGTTTCCCTCTGACTCGCTCTACTTCCAACTCTCTCTCTCTCTCTGTTTCCCTCTGACCCGCTCTACTTCCAACTCTCTCTCTCTCTCTGTTTCCCTCTGACTCGCTCTACTTCCAACTCTCTCTCTCTCTGTTTCCCTCTGACCCGCTCTACTTCCAACTCTCTCTCTCTCTGTTTCCATCTGACTCGCTCTACTTCCAACTCTCTCTCTCTCTCTGTTTCCCTCTGACTCGCTCTACTTCCAACTCTCTCTCTCTCTCTGTTTCCCTCTGACCCGCTCTACTTCCAACTCTCTCTCTCTCTGTTTCCCTCTGACCCGCTCTACTTCCAACTCTCTCTCTCTGTTTCCCTCTGACCCGCTCTACTTCCAACTCTCTCTCTCTGTTTCCCTCTGACCCGCTCTACTTCCAACTCTCTCTCTCTCTGTTTCCATCTGACTCGCTCTACTTCCAACTCTCTCTCTCTGTTTCCCTCTGACCCGCTCTACTTCTAACTCTCTCTCTCTGTTTCCCTCTGACTCGCTCTACTTCCAACTCTCTCTCTCTGTTTCCCTCTGACCCGCTCTACTTCCAACTCTCTCTCTCTGTTTCCCTCTGACCCACTCTACTTCCAACTCTCTCGCTCTGTTTCCCTCTGACTCGCTCTACTTCCAACTCTCTCTCTCTCTGTTTCCCTCTGACCCGCTCTACTTCCAACTCTCTCTCTCTCTGTTTCCCTCTGACTCGCTCTACTTCCAACTCTCTCTCTCTCTGTTTCCCTCTGACCCGCTCTACTTCCAACTCTCTCTCTCTCTGTTTCCCTCTGACCCGCTCTACTTCCAACTCTCTCTCTCTGTTTCCCTCTGACTCGCTCTACTTCCAACTCTCTCTCTCTCTGTTTCCATCTGACCCGCTCTACTTCCAACTCTCTCTCTCTCTGTTTCCATCTGACTCGCTCTACTTCCAACTCTCTCTCTCTGTTTCCCTCTGACCCGCTCTACTTCCAACTCTCTCTCTCTCTGTTTCCATCTGACCCGCTCTACTTCCCAACTCTCTCTCTCTGTTTCCCTCTGACCGCTCTACTTCCAACTCTCTCTCTCTCTCTGTTTCCCTCTGACCGCTCTACTTCCAACTCTCTCTCTCTCTGTTTCCCTCTGACTCACTCTACTTCCAACTCTCTCTCTCTCTGTTTCCCTCTACCTCTACTTCACTCTCTCTCTCTTTTCCCTCTACCCCTCTACTTCCCTCCCCTCTCTTTTCCATCTGACTCGCTCTACTTCCACTCTCTCTCTCTGTTTCCCTCTGACTCCTCTACTTCCAACTCTCTCTCTCTGTTTCCCTCTACCCTCTACTTCCAACTCTCTCTCTCTTTTCCCTCTGACCCCTCTACTTCCAACTCTCTCTCTCTGTTTCCCTCTGACCCCTCTACTTCCCAACTCTCTCGCTCTGTTTCCCTCTGACTCCTCTACTTCCAACTCTCTCTCTCTCCTCTGTTTCCCTCTACTCTACTTCCAACTCTCTCTCTCTCTGTTTCCCTCTGACTCGCTCTACTTCCAACTCTCTCTCTCTCTCTGTTTCCATCTGACTCGCTCTACTTCCAACTCTCTCTCTCTCTCTGTTTCCCTCTGACCCGCTCTACTTCCAACTCTCTCTCTCTCTCTGTTTCCCTCTGACTCGCTCTACTTCCAACTCTCTCTCTCTCTGTTTCCCTCTGACTCGCTCTACTTCCAACTCCTCTCTCTCTCTCTGTTTCCATCTACCCCTCTACTTCCAACTCTCTCTCTCTCTGTTTCCCTCTGACTCGCTCTACTTCCAACTCTCTCTCTCTCTCTGTTTCCATCTGACTCGCTCTACTTCTAACTCTCTCTCTCTGTTTCCCTCTACTCGCTCTACTTCCAACTCTCTCTCTCTGTTTCCATCTGCTCTCTACTTCCAACTCTCTCTCTCTCTCTTTCCCCTCTCTCTTCAACTCTCTCTCTCTCTTGTTTCCCCTACCTCACTTCCAACTCTCTCTCTCTGTTTCCCCTCTGACTCCTCTACTGCCAACTCTCTCTCTCTGTTTCCCTCTGACCGGCTCTACTTTCCAACTCTCTCTCTCTCTGTTTCCCTCTGACTCTACTTCCCAACTCTCTCTCTCTCTGTTTCCCTCTCACCCGCTCTACTTCCAACTCTCTCTCTCTCTCTTTCCCTCTACCTCTCTTCCAACTCTCTCTCTCTGTTTCCCTCTGACGCGCTCTACTTCCAACTCTCTCTCTCTCTGTTTCCCTCTGACCCGTTCTACTTCCAACTCTCTCTCTCTCTATTTCCCTCACCGCCTTCTCTTTCCAACTCTCTCTCTCTCTATTTCCCTCACCGCCTTCTCTTTCCAACTCTCTCTCTCTCTATTTCCCTCACCGCCTTCTCTTTCCAACTCTCTTTCTCTATTTCCCTCACCGCCTTCTCTTTCCAACTCTCTCTCTCTCTGTTTCCCTCTGACCCGCTCTACTTCCAACTCTCTCTCTCTGTTTCCCTCTGACCTGCTCTACTTCCAACTCTCTCTCTCTGTTTCCCTCTGGTTTGCTCTATTTTCAACTCTCTCACTTTGTTTCCCACTTGCTCTCTTTTCTTCTAACTCTCTCTCTCTCTCTCTCTCCAACACTCCGTCTCTCTATTCCAAAACTCTTTATTTTTCTCCGTTGCCATGTACGTATTTTTTGCATATGTTTTTTCTCTGTGTGTTTGATGGTTTCCCCACTAAGTAGAGGTGCTGCCAAGCAGAGAGGAAGTGTTCCATATGGGTCAGCCAGGTCATAGCCTTTACCTGATCCATAGCCAGGCCCGGTTGTCCCTGGATCTTTGCTGCTGCTCCAGACTTTTCCAGGCCTGTTCCACTGCCCGGTTGTTGATCTGTAAGTATCTGGGAGTTTAGATATTGATCTAGAGGTATCTGGGAGTTTAGATGTGTTGATCTGGAGGTGTCTGGGAGTTTAGATGTGTTGTGTGTTGATCTGGAGGTATCTGGGAGTTTAGATGTGTTGATCTGGAGGTATCTGGGAGTTTAAATGTGTTGATCTTGAGGTATCTGGGAGCCATAGGATAATTTTAGCTGGGGATCTTTCTAGCACCTGGCTGATTAAACACTGTTCTGAACAACACACATTTATTCTCCTCTCTCTCTCTCTCTCCTCTCTCTCTCTCTCTCTCTGTCTCTCTCTCTCTCTCTCTCTCTCTCTCTCTCTCTCTCTCTCTCTCTCTCTCTCTATCTCAACCCCACCTACCCCTCCTTCTCTCTCTCTCTCTCTCTCTCCTCCCTCCCTCTTTGCCAGTGCGTGCTGTTTGGCTGCATCTCTCTCTAATCATTCAGTCTTCAGTCCTCCCCTTGGCCAGCACCCAGCAGATGGTTGTGCGGTGAACCTCAGACGTCATGGCTGACCAATTAGAGATGAGGCTCTGTGTTTAGAGGTTTGAGCTCTGACCACTCTGCTTAGGGTCATGTGACTGAAGGAACCTCATCATGCTTGTTGGGTGTGGGGTTATTTGGCTGGTGATGGACATTCACACAACTGGGAAAGAGCTTCTTGCCTGCCAGCGGAGGGTGTATGCCTGCTATTAAATGCTGACGTTTATCTGAAAGAAAACTGACCTGAGAAAGGAGCTGTTCCCAGAATAATACCCATGCTGCACTGGGTTCACACAGGGAGTTAGCTTTCTCACCACTCTGACTCTAATACAGTCCATATAGATATGTTGCTGTCTAGTTTCCCGTGTATTGGTTGACTCATGGCTGTTAGGAGGCCCTCTGACACACCCTGACAGTGTTCTCTGACACACCCCAGGTGTCAGCACTGGGCCTTATTTTCACAGCTGACCGTGGCCTAACGCAGAGATAAGAGGAGAGCTGACAATCAGTAGGACGACTGTACTATAGGGAGAGAGAGAAAGAGAGAAAGAGAGCGAGAGAGAGGCTTGTCCCGTGTGACTCAGTTGGTAGAGCGTGGCACTTGCAACGCCAGGTTTGTGGGTTCGATTCCCACGGGGGACCAGTACAAAAATAAGTATGAAAATTGATGCACTCACCGCTGTAAATCCAGGGGCGCAACTTTGGTTTTAGAATTGGGAGGACATAACTTGGCGGGGGGGTCTGGGGGTACTCCTAGTTTTGGGGGGCATCTAAAGCATATTTTCTGCATTTCAACACAATCTAATATGACCCTTGACCCTTCTAGCCGTCTCTATTTAGAACAACAAAAAGTAAGCAAAAATGCCCCGAGTCATCAAGCTAGGTAAGAGATCATTATTAAATGTGTTTAAGTGATTGATAAGACTGAACTATATTTTTTGTTCAGTGTAATTCATATCATAGGCCTAATAGTACTGTATAGCTATTTTTACTTCCACACAATATAGCTGGGTCGCCCCGTCCTGCCCCTAGGGGTCCACAGGTGTGTTGGGTTGGGGCGCCAGAGTGACAACAGTACAGCAGACCCCCAGGGCCGGGACTGAGCAGCCCAGCAGACCCCCAGGGCCGGGACTGAGCAGCCCAGCAGACCCCCAGGGACAGGACTGAGCAGCCCAGCAGACCCCCAGGGACAGGACTGACGGCAGCCCAGCAGACCCCCAGGGACAGGACTGAGCAGCCCAGCAGACCCCCAGGGACAGGACTGAGCAGCCCAGCAGACCCCCAGGGACAGGACTGAGCAGCCCAGCAGACCCCCAGGGACAGGACTGAGCAGCCCAGCAGACCCCCAGGGACAGGACTGAGCAGCCCAGCAGACCCCCAGGGACAGGACTGAGCAGCCCAGCAGACCCCCAGGGACAGGACTCGAGCAGCCCAGCAGACCCCCCAGGGCCGGGACTGAGCAGCCCAGCAGACCCCCAGGGACAGGACTGAGCAGCCCAGCAGACCCCCAGGGCCGGGACTGAGCAGCCCAGCAGACCCCCAGGGACAGGACTGAGCAGCCCAGCAGACCCCAGGGCCGGGACTGAGCAGCCCAGCAGACCCCCAGGGACAGGACTGAGCAGCCCAGCAGACCCCCAGGGACAGGACTGAGCAGCCCAGCAGACCCCCAGGGACAGGACTGAGCAGCCCAGCAGACCCCCAGGGACAGGACTGAGCAGCCCAGCAGACCCCCAGGGCCGGGACTGAGCAGCCCAGCAGACCCCCAGGGACAGGACTGAGCAGCCCAGCAGACCCCCAGGGCCGGGACTGAGCAGCCCAGCAGACCCCTAGGGACAGGACTGAGCAGCCCAGCAGACCCCCAGGGACAGGACTGAGCAGCCCAGCAGCTAGGGATTGCCTAAATAGGTACCTCCCCTGACGTGGGCGTGTTTTCAATACAGCCTTCTTTTGTCGTACAGTATTCCATATAAGTGATACATAACTTGACATTTCTTCCATCCATTGTGGGAAGATAACCAACCTTCCAATTAATGGCACTACATTTCTTAGCCACTATAAATGCTAGGTTACACAGTTTCTCCAGTAGCAACATTTCCAAGCAAACAAAAAACAGGGAGAAGGGAGAAGCTGTAGACACGCTGAGATAAAAGTACATAGTCTTTGCCGGAATTTAGACAGCCTTCACAAGACCATAACTTATGCAAATATGTCCCCTTTTGTTTTGTACACCTCCAGCAAGAAGAATACAATTTCTGAGTGCATGATATTCAGTTTCACTGGCACATAGTACATTCTATGGATGGTCTTAAACTGCAGTAATGTATGTCTGAGATTATATGAACATGACTGGGCATTCTAACATATCTGTATCCATTCATCATCATCAATAGTGTCTCCCAGGTCTTCCTCACATTTTTGTTTTATATGTTTTGTGTCATCGGGAAAAGACGATCAACCCTTGATACAGTTTGGAAATCAACTTTAGAGGTTTGTCAGACTGTCTCAAAATAGTTTCAATCTGTGAAGCTTCTTGCTTGTCCAGGGGTTTGCTGCACAGAGAGAATGAAGTGTTGTTTTCGGCAAAAGTTCAGCTTTGCGCTGTCACAGACTGTCACGATCGTCTGAAGGAGGAGACCAATGCGCAGCGTTGCGAGTGAACATGATGACTTTATTAATTAAAGCAACCACGGAAAAACAACAAAACGGCGATAGTGAAGTCCAAGCACAAAAATACTGAACCTGGAACGAAACAATAACCCACAAAACAAAGGAGAAAACACACAGAATATATGGCTCCCAATCAGAGATAACGAGCCGACAGCTGACACTCGTTCCCTCCGATTGGGAGTCATAGACCAACTCACCATAGACACAAACAAAATGAAACTCACCCATCCCCAACACCACCAAATGAAATACACCCAAACAAATGAAAGTGAACAACCCTGGCTCAAATATCAAAGTCCATGGAGCCAGAGTGTCACAGTACCCCCCTAAAGGTGCGGAACTCCAGGCGCACCAACATCAGGACTAGGGAGGGTCTGGGTGGCGTCTGTCCACGGTGGCGGCTCTGGCCCCGGTCGTGATCCCCACCCCACCACAGTCACAACCTGCTTCGAGTAGCCTCCTCCCAATGACCACCCTCCAACTAACCCCACCTGGACTAAGGGGGCAACACCGGACTAAGGGGCAGCATCGGCCTAAGGGGCAGCACCGGGATAAGGGGCAGCACCGGGATAAGGGGCAGCACCGGGCTAAGGGACAGCACCGGGCTAAGGGGCAGCACCGGGCTAAGGGGCAGCACCGGACTAAGGGGCAGCACCGGCCTCAGGGGCAGCACCGGACTAAGGGGCAGCACCGGGCTAGAGGGCAGCACCGGCTAAGGAGCAGCACCGGGCTAAGGGCAGTACCGGACTAAGGGGGCATACCAGGCTGGGCGACTCTGGCGGATCCCGCTGCGGCTCTGGCGGATCCCCTGGCGGCTCTGGCGGATCCCGGCTGGGCGGCTCTGGCGGATCCCGGCTGGGCGGCTCTGGCGGATCCCGGCTGGCGGCTCTGGCGGATCCCGGCTGGGCGCTCTGGCGGATCCCGGCTGGGCGGCTCTGGCGGGTCCCGGCTGGGCGGCACTGGCGGGTCCCGGCTGGCGGCTCTGGCGGGTCCCGGCTGGGCGACTCTGGCGATCCCGGCTGGGCGGCTCTGGCGGATCCCGGCTGGGCGGCTCTGGCGGATCCCGGCTGGGCGGCTCTGGCGGATCCCGGCTGGGCCGGCTCTGGCGGATCCCGCTGGCTGGCTCTGGCGTGATCCCGGCTGGGCGCTCTGGCGGATCCCGGCTGAGCGGCTCTGGCGGATCCCGGCTGGACGGCTCTGGCGGATCCCGGCTGGGCCGGCTCTGGCGGATCCCGGCTGGACGGCTCTGGCGGATCCCGGCTGGCGGCTCTGGCGGATCCCGGCTGGACGGCTCTGGCGGATCCCGGCTGGGCGGCTCTGGCGGATCCCGGCTGGACGGCTCTGGCGGATCCTGGCTGGCTGGCTCTGGCGGATCCTGGCTGGGCGGCTCTGGCGGATCCTGGCTGGGCGGCTCTGGCGGATCCCTGGCTGGCGCTCTGGCGGATCCTGGCTGGGCGGCTCATGGCTGGCTAACGGATCTGGCTGCTCATGGCTGGCTGACGGATCTGGCTGCTCATGGCTGGCTGACGATCTGCTGCTCTGCTGGCTGGGCGGATCTGGCTGCTCTGGCTAGCTGACGGATCTGGCTGCTCATGGCTGGCTGACGGATCTGGCTGCTCATGGCTGGCTGACGGGTCTGGCTGCTCATGGCTGGCTGACGGATCTGGCTGCTCATGGCTGGCTGGACGGATCTGGCTGCTCATGGCTGGCTGCGGTCGCTGCTCGCTGCTGGCGGATCTGGCTGCTCGTGGCTGGCTGACGGATCTGGCTGCTCATGGCTGGCTGACGGATCTGGCTGCTCATGGCTGGCTGACGGATCTGGCTGCTCATGGCTGGCTGACGGATCTGGCTGCTCGTGGCTGGTTGTGACGGATCTGGCTGCTCTGGCTGGCTGACGGATCTGGCTGCTCATGGCTGGCTGTCGGGTCTGGCTGCTCATGGCTGGCTGATGGTGCTGGCTGGGCGGCTAGCGGTGGGCGGACCCCAGCCTCGGATTGCAGTCATCACCTCCAGCAGGCGGCTCCCATCCGCATGAGCCGCTCCTGCCCGTCACGAACCCGAGCCTCCAGTCCAGCATAGGCTGCGTCGGCTCCTGCTGATTCCATAGCAGGTGTATGATTCTGTCTGGCGGAAGGCTCTAGCGGCTCCGGTCTGGCGGACGGCTCTGAAGGAACAGGCCGGGCTGGGCTGGTGACGCACCCCGTAGGATACGTGCTTGGAGCAGAAACAGGCCGGTCCGTGCAGCGAACACACACCACTGGCCTTAACTGGGGATCAGGAGCGGGCCGGACCGACTGGTAACACCCTTCAGTCTCTCATGCCGTACCACAACAACTTCCCTCCCTCTACTCGCCAATGGCTCCCGTAATCCGATAGCCTTCTCTCCAGCTCTCCCTGTGGCAGCCTCCTGCTGCCCAGGCGCCCACCATGTGCCCCCCCCAAAAAATTTTTTGGGGAGTAACCCGCGGGCTTCCAGCCTCGACTCCGCGCTTCCTCTTCATACCACCTCCTCTCGGCTGCAGCTGCCTCCCAGCTCTTCACGAGGGCGGTGATATTCCTCCGGTTGTGCCCAAGGACCCTTTCCAGCCCGTATCTCCTCCCATGTCCATGAATCTTTTGGAGCGTCCACATCCTGTGTAGGTAGGTCCTGTTGCCGCTTATTTACGCCGCTTGGTCCTCTTGTGGTGGGTTATTCTGTCACGATCGTCTGAAGGAGGAGACCAATGCGCAGCGTTGCGAGTGAACATGATGACTTTATTAATTAAAGCAACCCCGGAAAAACAACAAAAAGCGATATATGAAGTCCAACAGACAAAAATACTGAACCTGGAACACGGAAACAATAACCCACAAAACAAAGGAGAAAACACACAGAATATATTGGCTCCCAATCAGAGATAACGAGCCACAGCTGACACCCTCGTTACTCCGATTGAGTCATAGACCAATCACCATAGACACAAACAAAATGAAACTCACCCATCCCCAACACCACCAAATGAAATACACCCAAACAAATGAAAGTGAACAACCCTGGCTCAAATATCAAAGTCCATGGAGCCAGAGTGTCACACAGACTGGCTTCCCTGGCTTCCTGACCTTGATGAGATCCCTGATCCTGATCACATTAGGCATGACAAATAATTACCTTGGTGTACATTTATGCATTATATTATCCATGGATAGAATCAATGGTTAAATCATTGAAATTACCATTATTCCCAAATACCAGACTGTAGCCAGACCTCCCCATCTACTCAAGATGGATCTTTGTATCCTTTCACTGATTTTTATATATATATATATATATATATGTATATTTATAACCATCACACCACCACCACCATGCTTGACCTTTGGTATGATGTTCTTACTGTGGAATGCAGTGTTTGGTTTTCGCCAGACATAATGGGACCCATCTCGTCCAAAATGTTGACTCAAGTTTGCCAAAAAAGCACCTGGATGATCATCAAGACTCTTGGAAGAACGTGCTATGGACAGATGATTCAAAAGTATAACTTTTTGGACGACATGGTTCCAGTAATGTCTGGCGAAAACCAAACTCTGTTCATTCCACAGTAAGAACATCATACCAAAGGTCAAGCATGGTGGTGGTGGTGTGATGGTGTGATGGTTTGGGGATGCTTTGCTGCCTCAGGACCTGGACGACTTGCCTTAATAGAAGGAACCATGAATTCTGCTCTGTATCAGAGAATTCTACAGGAGAATGTCAGACCATCCGTCTGTGTGCTGAAGCTGAAGCGCAGCTGGGTCATGCAGCAAGACAATGATCCAAAACACACAATCAAGTCTACATGAAAATTGCTAAAAAGCAACAAATTGGAAGTTTTGGAATGGCCTAGTCAAAGTCCAGACCTAATCCCAATTGAGATGCTGTGGCAGGACTTGAAACGAGCAGTTCATGCTTGAAAACCCACACGTCACTGAGTTAAAGCAGTTCTGCATGGAAGAGTGGGCCAAAATTCCTCCACAGCGACGTGAGAGACTGATCAACAACTACAGGAAGCATTTGGTTGGAGTCATTGCAGCTAAAGGTGGCACAACCAGTTATTGAGTGTCAGGGGGCAATTACTTTTTCACACAGGGGAATTGGGTGTTGCATAACTTTGTTTATGAAATAAATATGTAATTGTTGTGTTATTTGTTCACTTATGTTCCCTTTATCTAATATTAGGTTTTGGTTGAAGATCTGATAACATTCAGTATCACAAATATGCAAAAGTAGAGAAAATTAGAAAGGGGGAAAAATACATTTTCATAGCACTGTATATTGCAAAATTCACCTGAGCTCCGTAGACTGGTCTTCTCTGGCTGTCTGACCCTGCAGGGACACCTGTCACTATCTGATTTAGCTAAGACATGATGAGCATAGTGTTGTTTCCCGACTGTACACCATGACAGTGAAGCCTGTTGAGCTGTTAATACCGTGTCAGTGTGAAAAGTGGGAAATTAGCGAAACGAGAAACGGACAGATCAATCACGTTACATCGCTATACTGACTAATAAAAAGTAAAATTGCTCTGAAAAAAAAATGTCAGAATGTCGGTCTTCAATCGTTTGGCAAACTGATTTCATTGTTTGATTCAGGTCTAGTGTGGTTGAGGCAAAAACAATAGCTAAAGTTAGTGACCTAGCTAGCTAGCTAACGTTAGCCAACTTTCGGCTAGCTACAGCTAATGGTAAATGGTACGTCATCACATTTACTTCTGTTGAAACAGGACAAAACAAAGGCTACAAAACATTTACATACACACAACAGCTGTTAGATACTGCTACCTGACAGATAGCTAGCGGCTAGCTAGAGCTGAACTGGCTGTGGTAGCTACTAGCTAGCTAACTAGCTGCTAGTAGCTAGTTCATTCACAGTCGACAGGGGATAAAACGTTAGCTAACGTAACATGTCAGTTACACTACTAGCTCAGCACTGGGAATAAATACTTTTTTTTTCTGTCAAACAGTAGTTACCTTGCCAGCTAGATCAGTCAACTAAAGAGTAGCCAGTTTCTGCTCTGCTTACTTTTACAACTTGGGAGAAAAAGCGCAAAACAGACAGCAGCTGCCTCTGTTCATCTCTCTCGTGCTGGTCCTATAGGCCAGCCTTTCAGCATCAGCTTTGACTTCACACAGCCTCTCCAACAGCCTATCCGACCGCTCTGAGGAGTCCGCATGGTCGTAAAGCACACTGGTGCCGCGTTTTGTATCACAGTGCAATGATAAAACTGGGGGGGACGACAAATACGCGATTTCAGAATGTGGGTGGGTCATGTCCCCGCCGCCCCCAGTGAAAGTTGCACCCATTGTGTAAATCGTTCTCAATAAGAGCGTCTGCTAAATCAGGGTTTCCCTGCACGTTTTGATTTGTTTTCCTAGTACTACACAGCTGATTCAAATCATTAAAGCTTCACGATTAGTTGTTTCTTTGAATCATGTGTGTAGTACTAGGAAAAAAATCAAAACGTGCACCCAGGTGGGACCCCAGGACCAAGTTTGGTAAACCACTAAATTACTCAAATGTTAAAAAATAAATAAAAAATTTTTTTTTTAAATAGAGAGGGAAAGAACAAGAGAGATAGAGGGGTTGAGAGAGAGAGGGGGAAGGAGGGAGGGAACCGGAGAGGAATAGGGGGGAGGTTGAAGGAGGGCGGGAGAGAGAGCGAGAGAGAGAGGATCCATGTACACAAACAACAAGTGTGTGGTTAAAATTGGCATAAAACACACACATTTCTTTCCACAGGGCCAGGGGGTGAGACAGGGATGCAGCTTAAGCCCCACCCTCTTCAAAATGTATATCAATGAATTGGCGAAGGCACTAGAACAGTCTGCAGCACCCGGCCTCACCCTAATAGAATCTGAAGTCAAATGTCTACTGTTTGCTGATGATCTGGCGCGTCTGTCCCCAACCAAGGAGGGCCTTGAGCAGCACCTATATCTTCTGCACACATTCTGTCAGACCTGGGCCTTGATAGTGAATCTCAGTAAGACAAAAATAATGGTGTGCCAAAAAAGGTCAATTTGCCAGGACCACGAATACAAATTCCATCTAGACACCGTTGCCGTAGAGCACATAACAAAATATACATACCTTGGCCTAAACATAAGCACCACAGGTAACTTCTACAAAGCTGTGAACGATCTGAGAGACAAGGCAAGAAGGGCCTTCTATGCCATCAAAAGGAACATAAAATTCGACATACCAATTAGGATCTGTCTAAAAATACTTGAATCAGTTATAGAACCCATTGCCCTTTATGGTTGTGAGGTCTGGGGTCCGCTCACGAACCAAGAATTCACAAAATGGGACAAAAACCTAACTGAAACACAGATAGAGAGACAGAGAGACAGAGAATGAGAGAGAGAATTCACAAAATGGGACAAACACCGAATTGAGACTCTGCATGCAGAATTTTGCAAAAATATCCTCAGTATACAACGTAAAACACCAAATAATGCATGCAGAGCAGAATTAGGCCGATACCCACTAATTTTCAAAATCCAGAAAAAAGCAGTTAAATTCTACAACTACCTAAAAGGAAGTGATTCCCAAACCTTCCAAAACAAAGCCATCACCTATAGAGATATGAACCTGGAGAAGAGTCCCCTAAGCAAGCTGGTCCTGGGGTTGTGTTCACAAACACAAACAGACCCCACAGAGCCTCAGGACAACAACACAATTAGACCCAACCAAATCATGAGAAAACAAAAAGATAATTACTTGACACATTGGAAAGAATTAACAATAAAACAGAGCAAACTAGAATGCTATTTGGCCCTAAACAGAGAGTACACAGGAGGGAGAAAGGGAGAGAGGGAGAGAGATTTAGCTGCTGAAGACAGACATCCTATCCTTTACAACACTGAGTGACAATGGCTTGATCAGAACAGCATGTTGTTCCACAAACAATCTAATTAATAAGCCATCAATTAGTGTTAGCTAATAAATAGTGGTAATTGTCACGCTCGTCTAAGGAGGAGGACCAAGGCGCAGCGTTGAAGGTGAACATATTTATTATTATACTGATCACACGATCAAAACAACAGACGATAACGTGATGTCTACGGTTTAACACAAAACCAAATAAGAACAAGAAACCACAAACACAAAGTGAAAGACAGACAGTTAAATATGGCTCCCAATCAGAGACAACCAGCTGACACTCGTTGCCTCTGATTGGGAGTCACTCAGGCCAACATAGAAATACAAACTAGACCCACAACCTACAACACAAAACATAGAAACTAACACCCTGGCTCAACATACGAGAGTCCCCCGAGCCAGGGCGTGACAGTACCCCCCCCTAAAGGCGCGGACTCCGACCGCGCCAACCAAACACAACAGGGGAGGGACCGGGTGGGCACTCCGCCTAGGCGGCGGATCCGGCTCCGGGCATGATCCCCACTCCTTCTCCTAACCCCCAAAGTACCCCTGGTCCGGTCTGGCCCTGCTGACCAGAGCTGAACTGAACACTGGTGGAGCGGATTGCTCTAGCTCCGGCGTGACGCAGCACCTGACCGGTGCCGGACCCGCCACCGTGGAACAGGCACGGGCCGTGCCGGACTGGCGGCCGCACACCACTGGCTTGGTGTGGGGAGTAGGAGCGGGCCGAGCCGGGCTGACGCAAACGCACCACTGACTTGGTGCGGGGAGCAGAGCGGGCCGGACCGGGCTGACGAAGCTCACCACTGACTTGGTGCGGGGAGCAGGAACGGACCGTGCCGGTGACGACGCGCACCACTGACTTGGTGCGGGAGCAGGAACGGGCCGGACAGGGCTGACGAAATGCACCACAGACTTGGTGCGGGGAGCAGGAATGGGCCGGACTGGGCTGGCGACGCGCACCACAGACTTGGTGCGGAGAGCAGGAACGGGCCGGACAGGGCTGACGAAACGCACCACAGACTTGGTGCGGGAGCAGGAATGGGCCGGACTGGGCTGGCGACGCGCACCACAGACTTGGTGCGGAGAGCAGAAACGGGCCGGACAGAGCTGACAAACGCACCACTGACTTGGTGCGGGGAGCAGGAATGGGCCGGGCCGAGCTGGGGATGCGCACCGTAGACTTGGTGCGAGTGGCAGGAACAGGCCGGACCGTACTGGGAACACACACCACTGGCCCTACGTGGGGATCAGGAACAGGCCGGACCGGACTGGCAACACATGCCAGTACCTCTCGCCGTGCCTCTACATCTTCCACCCCCTCTTCGACCAGTGGCCCCCGTAACCTGGCGGCCTCCTCTGCCAATCCGCTGGGCCGCTCTGCCGCGGTCTCCTGCTGGCCCGTCGTCAACGGCGTTAGCCCCCCCCTAAAAATTTTCTGGGCTTCACTCCTACCCGTGGCCAAGGTCTCCATGTCCCTCGCCAGCCGTTCGCCCTTCTGCCACAATGTCAAGCCCTTCTCTTCCTCACTCGGCTTGACCCAGTCGAGGAGGCGAAGGAGATCTGTTAGGGATCTCCCTGGCGATGGCTCCTGGACACGCTGCTTGGTCACATCTTGGTGGTTTCTTCTGTCACGCTCGTCTAAGGAGGAGGACCAAGGCGCAGCGTTGAAGGTGAACATATTTATTATTATACTGATCACACGATCAAAACAACAGACGATAACGTGATGTCTACGGTTTAACACAAAACCAAATAAGAACAAGAAACCACAAACACAAAGTGAAAGACAGACAGTTTAATATGGCTCCCAATCAGAGACAACCAGCTGACACTCGTTGCCTCTGATTGGGAGTCACTCAGGCCAACATAGAAATACAAACTAGACCCACAACCTACAACACAAAACATAGAAACTAACACCCTGGCTCAACATACGAGAGTCTCCCGAGCCAGGGCGTGACAGTAATTAGATGAGGACTTTCACTCTTTCATTCTCTCTTTCCTTCACTCGTTCCATTAATATGAAGATGTATATTTATTTCTGTTATAAATGATAAGGTATACTTTGGCACCAACTGTCTTTTTTCCGATTGTGTCCCTCTCTACCCAGAAAGCATTCTGTTTTTCTCATTGCCGTAGCAGCTACATGATGTCTGACTTTCCTGCAGCCATGCCAGGAAAATTAAGATAAGTGTTGGAGAGGAAGAGAGGAAGTGATGGAGGAAATGGAAGGAGATTGTCCAAATGACAATTATTTGTGGTGGGATTCATGACAATGTGAGAGAGAGAGAGAGAGAGAGAGAGAGAGAGAGAGAGAGAGAGAGAGAGAGAGAGAGAGAGAGAGAGAGAGAGAGAGAGAGAGAGAGAGAGAGAGAGAGAGAGAGAGAGAGAGAGAGAGAGAGAGAGAGAGAGAGAGAGAGAGAGAGAGAGAGAGAGAGAGAGAGAGAGAGAGAGAGAGAGAGAGAGAGAGAGAGAGAGAGAGAGAGAGAGAGAGAGAGAGAGAGAGAGAGAGAGAGAGAGAGAGAGAGAGACACAGAGAGACACAGAGAGACACAGAGAGACACAGAGAGACACAGAGAGACACAGAGAGACAGGTAATATGACTAGTCAGCAACAGTCGTCTTCTGCTACTTCTCCTGTCTGTGGAATAAGAGCAGCAGCGTGATGAGCCTATCCCATGACTGTAGAGTCAGACTGGTCTCACACAGCTGAGTGTTGCTCTGTTCTCTCACTGCAACATTTTTATTTTATTTATTTCACCTTTATTTAACCAGGTAAGCCAGTTGAGAACAAGTTCTCATTTACAACACAGAGTTACATATGGGGTAAAACAATACATAAAGTCAAAAATACAACAGAAAATATATATATACAGTGTGTTCAAATGTAGCAAGTTATGGAGGTAAGGCAATAAATAGGCCATAGTGCAAAATAATTACAATTAGTATTAACACTGGAATGATAGAGGAGCCATCTCCCTACCATTTCCAACACCTCCCTAACACCTCCCTAACACCTCCCTAACACCTCCCTACCACCTCCCTAACACCTCCCTAACACCTCCCTAACACCTCCCTAACACCTCCCTACCACTAGCCCTGACAGATCCCGGAATGATAGAGGTTTCTCTCTTTAAAAGAGGACCACAGATGCTCCCTCCTTCTGTCTGCCTTCCTTCTGCCTTTCATCCACTAATGAAGGATCATTAGGCCGCCCTGCTCCTCCTGCCAGAGATATGTGTGCGCTGCGCTAAATCCTCCTACTTCTCCCAGGACTACAGATCTTTGGTTCCGCTGTTCAGTACGTGCCTCCTGCAGAGTTCAGACCACCCCCATCTGATCACAGTGGATCTCTGGCTTACAGGGGATCTACTGAATGGATTTACTGGGGATCTGCTAGGTGATGATTACTAAATACCAGCCTCTGATCTGTTAGATCCCTGTTGAGGATTTTGCAAGGATTTCTGTCAGCCGTTGTGCGTGCATAGACAACAACTGCTGTATCAATAGCCTTGTGTGTGTGTGTGTGTGTGTGTGTGTGTGTGTGTGTTCCTGTTCTCTCCTCACTATCAGAAGCTGAGGCCTCCTCTTCCTGTCTTCCTGTCTTCCTGTCAGCAGCATTCCGACCGGCATTTTGGCCTCCTCCACAAAGTGCTTGGTGTTTGGAAAAACATGGGCTGAGTCTCAAACAGTACCCTATTTCCTACATAGTGCATTCATTTTGACCAGAGCGCTATGGGCCCTTGTCAAAAGAGTGCAATATGTAGGGAATATACTGCCATTTGGGAGGCAGAATTCTTCCTCTCTCTCAATTCAATTTAAGGGCTTTATTGGCATGGGAAACGTATGTTAACATTGCCAAAGCAAGTGAAGTAGATAGTACACAAAAGTGAAATAAACAATAAAAATGAACAGTAAACATTACACTCAGAAGTTCCAAAAGAATAAAGACATTTCAAATGTCATATTATGTCTATATACAGTGTTGTAACGATGTGCAAATAGTTAAAGTACAAATGGGAAAATAAATAAACATAAATATGGGTTGTATTTACAATGGTGTTTGTTCTTCACTGGTTGCCCTTTTCTTGTGGCAACAGGTCACAAATCTTGCTGCTGTGATGGCACACTGTGGTATTTCACCCAATAGATATGGGAGTTTATTGGATTTGTTTTCAAATTCTTTGTGGGTCTGTGTAATCTGAGGGAAATAAGTGTCTCTAAATGGTCATACATTTGGCAGGAGGTTAGGAAGTGCAGCTCAGTTTCCACCTCATTTTGTGGGCAGTTTGCACATAGCCTGTCTTCTCTTGAGAACCAGGCTATGCTCACTGAGTCTGTACATAGTCAAAGCTTTCCTGAAGTTTGGGACAGTCACAGTGGTCAGTTATTCTGCCACTGTGTACTCTCTGTTTAGGGCCAAATAGCATTCTAGTTTGCTCATTTTTGTTGTTAATTCTTTCCAATGTGTCAAGTAATTATCTTTTAGTTTTTTCATGATTTGGTTGGGTCTCTCTCTCTCTCTCTCTCTCTCTCTCTCTCTCTCTCTCTCTCTCTCTCTATCTCTCTCTCTCCCCAGCTCTCTCTCTTTTTCTCTCTCTCTCTCTGTCTCTCTCTCTCTCTCTCTCTCTCTCTCTCTCTCTCTCTCACCCCCTCTATATCTCTCTCTCTCTCTATCTCTCTCTCTCTCTAGCTCTCTCTCTGTCTCTCTAGCAATTAGTGTTAGTACTTCAGTCTTCCCTGTAAGCAGCGGTCGTGTCAGTGGCGGTCTCGTCTGCAAAACTAAGACCGTAGCTGAAAACAAAGACGGTATTGCTGAGTTGTTCTGCAGAGTTCTTCGAGGAAGGAAAGAGAGGAACGGTTCCACACCACTCTCTCACTTGAGTATCTTACCCAGTTATTTACAGATTATCTAATTTGACTCTTTTATAGCTGTTGAAACTATGTGTGTGTTTTCTATGCCTGTTCGCTCCTCTCCCTGTAAGCTTTAGAAGATACTCCCCACCCCTTGGCTGCAACCCTTCGAATTTAGTGTACCCCTGCACGCACAACCCATGTGGAATTCCGGGTCTCTGGCAGTGTTTGGAACTGATCGATCTGCGGTCAAGAACACAGAGTTCATTTCCCTCTGTGCTGCCCTTCAGTCCCTTGACTTTTTGGCCCTGACGGAGACATGGATCACCCCAGAGAACACTGCTACTCCAGCTGCTCTCTCTTCATCTGACTACAGTGCCTTGCAAAAGTATTCATCCCCCTTGGCGTTTTCCCTATTTTTGTTGCATTACAACCTGTAATTTAAATGGATTTTTATTTGGATTTCATGTAATGGACAGACACAAAATAGTCAAAATTGGTGAAGTGAAATGAAAAAAATAACTTGTTTCAAACAATTCTAAAAAATAAATAATTGAAAAGTGGTGCATGCATATGTATTCACCCATTTTGCTATGAAGCCCCTAAATAAGATCTGATGCAACCAATTACCTTCAGAAGTCACATAATTAGTTAAATATAGTCCACCTGTGTGCAATCGAAGTGTCACATGATCTGTCACATGATCTCAGTATATATACATCTGTTCTGAAAGGCCCCATAGTCTGCAACACCACTAAGTAAGGGGCACCACCAAGCAAGCGGCACCATGAAGACCAAGGAGCTCTCCAAACAGGTCAGGGACAAAGTTGTGGAGAAGTACAGATCAGGGTTGGGTTATAAAAAAATATCCGTAACTTTGAACATCCCACGGAGCACCATTAAATCCATAATAAAAAAATTGAAAGAATATGGCACCACAACAAACCTGCCAAGAGAGGGCCGCCCACCAAAACTCATGGACCAGGCAAGGAGGGCATTAATCAGAGAGGCAACAAAGAGACCAAAGATAACCCTGAAGGAGCTGCAAAACTCTACAGCAGAGATTGGAGTTTCTGTCCATAGGACCACTTTAAGCCGTACACTCCACATAGCTGGGCTTTACGGAAAAGTGGCCAGAAAAAAGCCATTGCTTAAAGAAAAAAATAAGCAAACACGTTTGGTGTTCGCCAAAAGGCATGTGGGAGACTCCCCAAACATATGGAAGAAGGTACTCTGGTCAGATTACATTAAAATTGAGCTTTTTGGCCATCAAGGAAAACGCTGTGTCTGGCGCAAACCCAACACCTCTTCTCACCCCGAGAACACCATCCCCACAGTGAAGCATGGTGTGGGGATGTTTTTCATCGGCAGGGACTGGGAAACTGGTCAGAATTGAAGGAATGATGGATGGCACTAAATACAGGGAAATTCTTGAGGGAAACCTGTTTCAGTCTTCCAGAGATTTGAGACTGGGACGGAGGTTCACCTTCCAGCAGGACAATGACCCTAAGCATACTGCTAAAGCAACACTCGAGTGGTTTAAGGGGAAACATTTAAATATCTTGGAATGGCCTAGTCAAAGCCCAGACCTCAATCCAATTGAGAATCTGTGGTATGACTTAAAAGATTGCTGTACACCAGCGGAACCCATCCAACTTGAAGGAGCTGGAGCAGTTTTCCCTTGAAGAATGGGAAAAAATCCCAGTGGCTAGATGTGCCAAGCTTATAGAGACATACCCCAAGAGACTTTGGGCTGTAATTGCTGCAAAAGGTGGCTCTACAAAGTATTGACTTTTGGGGGGGTGAATAGTTATGCACGCTCAAGTTTTCTGTTTTTTTTTTGTCTTATTTCTTGTTTGTTTCACAATAAAAAAATATTTGGCATCTTCAAAGTTGTAGGCATGTTGTGTAAATGAAATGATACCATTTTTAAATTCCAGGTTGTAAGGCAACAAAATGGGAAGAATGCCAAGGGGGGGTGAATACTTTCGCAAGGCCACTGTAGAGACAGGGAGATGTTTGCGTTACCATTGTTTGTCGTGTCCACTCTTCCTCCTTCCTCTTCCTCCTTCCTACGCTTCCTCTTCCTCCTTCCTCTGAACCTCCGCTCGCTGTTCTCGAGACAATGCATCTCCCCAGTGACAGTCAGTCAGTGTGAATATCTGGTCAATGCATTCCCATGGGCCCCTAGCTAGCTGTCTCCGTTCTATAATGACCTCTACCTAGGATATTACATGAGGCCTGTGTCCCAATCAGCTTTCCTCTCTCTCCTTAAGTGTCTACTTGTTCACTTCCCTTCATGGATTTTTGGAAGGACATTTATTGGGGAGGAGTGTACAAGTGCACACTTCAGGAGGAAGTATTGCAAAGTTCAATATAACAGAGCATGAGTCAGAATCTAAGACATAAGGTTAATCTCATTCCAGAAGTCAGAAGTCACTCTCTTTGCCAGCCTCGCTGCTGATCAGACATTCTTCCTAAACAATGGGGTGCACAGGGTATTTCCCTGAGTGGTTAGGTCTGCCCAGTGAGGGTTTGATGAAGGGTCCAGGGAATGAGCCATAAAGCATTTCCATAGGCATGAAGACTGCGTTTTCAGGAGAATGGAGGCTATCTGATGTTGAACCTGCTCCAACAGCAGAACGTGAACAATAAACAGAGGGGAAAGAGGGAGAACACAATGCTACAGTGAAATGGTTTTATCCTGATCAGAAGAACACAATGCTACAGTGAAATGGTTTTATCCTGATCAGAAGAACACAATGCTACAGTGAAAGGGTTTTATCCTGATCAGAAGAACACAATGCTAGCTACAGTGAAAGGGTTTTATCCTGATCAGAAGAACACAATGCTACAGTGAAAGGGTTTTATCATGATCAGAAGAACACAATGCTAGCTACAGTGAAAGGGTTTTATCCTGATCAGAAGAACACAATGCTACAGTGAAATGGTTTTATCTAGATCAGAAGAACACAATGCTACAGTGAAATAGTTTTATCCTGATCAGAAGAACACAATGCTACAGTGAAATGGTTTTATCCTGATCAGAAGAACACAATGCTACAGTGAAAGGGTTTTATCCTGATCAGAAGAACACAATGCTACAGTGAAAGGGTTTTATCCTGATCAGAAGAACACAATGCTACAGTGAAAGGGTTTTATCATGATCAGAAGAACACAATGCTACAGTGAAAGGGTTTTATCATGATCAGAAGAACACAATGCTAGCTACAGTGAAAGGGTTTTATCATGATCAGAAGAACACAATGCTAGCTACAGTGAAAGGGTTTTATCATGATCAGAAGAACACAATGCTAGCTACAGTGAAAGGGTTTTATCCTGATCAGAAGAACACAATGCTACAGTGAAAGGGTTTTATCCTGATCAGAAGAACACAATGCTACAGTGAAAGGGTTTTTATCCTGATCAGAAGAACACAACGCTACAGTGAAAGGGTTTTATCCTGATCAGAAGAACACAATGCTACAGTGAAAGGGTTTTTATCCTGATCAGAAGAACACAACGCTGCAGTGAAAGGGTTTTATCCTGATCAGAAGAACACAACGCTGCAGTGAAAGGGTTTTATCATTCCTTACTGATTAGTGCTGAGGCGTTTTCTCAATAAGGGGAACTGGACGATAGTCAGAGTACGGGATCAACACACACACACACACACACACACACACACATTCTATCAATGATCTACAGGGTGGAGTCCTACAGAGGATGTTACTGTGTGCGTGTGTGTGTGTGTGTGTGTGTGTGTGTGTGTCAACGAGCTCTGGTCTCTGCTCTCTGATCACTCATGGACACAACAGATGGAGTGAGTCAGAGCACATTGGTGACAGACCTCTGAGAAAAGCAAGGTTTCAATTAACTGTGGCACACACACACACACACACACAGTTTAAGTCCCTCCCCCTTCCCTGTAGCTGCATGTGTCACAATAATCAACTCTGGATGTGCAGATTCATGACGACAATATAGAAGCAGTGTGTTGTCTTTTATAATAATATAATAATCAATCCTGGATGTGGATATGAGTGATCATGATTACAGTAGAACATAACTGTACTGACAGTATCACCCTAGAGAACTTTGTATTTGTATTTGTATTTATTATGGATCCCCATTAGTTCCTGCCAAGGCAGCAGCTACTCTTCGTGGGGTCCAGCAAAATTAAGGCAGTTCATACAATTTTAAAAATATTACAATACATTCACAGATTACACTGTGTGCCCTCAGGCCCCTACTCCACCACTACCACATATGTACAGTACACAATCCATGTGTACGTGTGTGTCTGTGCTTATATTTGTGTTGTTTCACAGTCCCTGCTGTTCCATAAGGGGTATTTCTCTCTGTTTTTTAATCAAATTTTACTACTTGCATCAGTTACTTGATGTGGAATAGAGTTCCATGTAGTCATGGCTCTATGTAGTACTGTGCGCCTCCCATAGTCTGTTCTGGACTTGGGGACTGTGAAGAGACCTCTGGTGGCATGTCTTGTGGGGTATGCATGGGTGTCAGAGCTGTGTGCCAGTAGTTCAAATAGACAGCTTGGTGCATTCAACATGTCATATAATGGATTTTTTGGGGGGGTTGTATCATTTTATTTACACAACATGCCTACCACTTTGAATGCCTTATCCCCCCCATTCTTCAAGGCAAAACTGCTCCAGCTCCTTCAAGTTGGATGGGTTCCGCTGGTGTACAGCAATCTTTAAGTAATACCACAGATTCTCAATTTGATTGAGGTCTTGGCTTTGACTAGGTCATTCCAAGACATTTAAATGTTTCCCCTTAAACCACTCAAGTGTTGCTTTAGCAGTATGCTTAGGGTCATTGTCCTGCTGGAAGGTGAACCTCCGTCCCAGTCTCAAATCTCTGGAAGACTGAAACAGGTTTCCCTCAAGAATTTCCCTGTATTTAGCGCCATCCATCATTCCTTCAATTCTGACCAGTTTCCCAGTCCCTGCCGATGAAAAACACCATGCTTCACTGTGGGGATGGTGTTCTCAGGATGATGAGAGGTGTTGGGTTTGCGCCAGACATAGCGTTTTCCTTGATGGCCAAAAAGCTCAATTTTAGTCTCATCTGACCAGAGTACCTTCTTCCATATGTTTGGGGAGTCTCCCACATTCCTTTTGGCGAACACCAAACGTGTTTGCTTATTCTTTTCTTAAAGCAATGGCTTTTTTCTGGCCACTCTTCCGTAAAGCCCAGTTTTAGAAATATTTACGACTAACTTATTCCTTGCCACCCACTCTGAAACTAACTGCAACTCTTTGTTAAGTGTTGCAGTCATTTCAGTCGCTGTAGTAGCTGACATGTATAGTGTTGAGTAATCCGCATACATAGACACACTGGCTTTACTCAAAGCCTGTGGCATGTCAT
>NW_025533941.1:107500-117500 GCF_020615455.1 Coregonus clupeaformis | reverse complement strand
GAATAACTGACCACTGTGACTGACCCAAACGTAAGGAAAGCTTTGACTATGTACAGACTCAGTGAGCATAGCCTTGCTATTGAGAAAGGCCGCCGTAGGCAGACCTGGCTCTCAAGAGAAGACAGGCTATGTGCACACTGCCCACAAAATGAGGTGGAAACTGAGCTGCACTTCCTAACCTCCTGCCAAATGTATGACCATATTAGAGACACAGATTTTCCTCAGATTACACAGACCCACAAAGAATTCGAAAACAAACCCAATTTTGATAAACTCTCATGTCTATTGGGTGAAATACCACAGTGTGCCATCATAGCATTGTGACCTGTTGCCACAAGAAAAGGGCAACCAGTGAATAAAAAACACCAATGTAAATACAACCCATATTTATGTTGATTTATTTTTCATTTTAACTATTTAGGGTTAGTAGTAGTTATTGACCTAGGAGATGGGGTTAGGATTAGAAGTAGTTATTGACCTAGGAGATGGGGTTAGGATTAGTTATTGACCTAGGAGATGGGGTTAGTGGTAGTTATTGACCTAGGAGATGGGGTTAGTAGTGGTTATTGATCTAGGAGATGGGGTTAGGGGTAGTTATTGACCTAGGAGATGGGGTTAGGATTAGTGGTAGTTATTGACCTAGGAGATGGGGTTAGGATTAGTAGTAGTTATTTTTAGTAATTTAGCAGACGCTCTTATCCAGAGCGACTTTCAGTTAGTGAGTGCATACATTTTTCATACTGGCCCCCCGTGGGAAACGAACCCACAACCCTGGCGTTGCAAGCGCCATGCTCTACCAACTGAGCTACAGGGGACTACAATATGACATTTGAAATGTCTTTATTCTTTTGGAACTTTTGTGAGTGTAATGTTTACTGTTAATATTTATTGTTTTATTTCACTTTTGTTTATTATCTACTTCATTTGCTTTGGCAATGTTAACATACGTTTCCCATGCCAATAAAGCTCATTGAATTGAATTGAATTCAAATTCAAATTGAGAGAGGGAGCGAGAGAGAGGGAGAGAGAGAGTATGTGTGTGTGTGTGTGTGTGTGTGTGTGTGTGTGTGTGTGTGTGTGTGTGTGTGTGTATATGAGTGTGTTAAGATAAGATAAGATAAGATAAGGCCTTTATTATCCCCATGGTGAAAGTGTGTGTTTGTTGCAACATCATCCACACCCCGATCCCAGGAAGGGATTATTATTTAAGACCAGTTGTTGAGTCACAGCAAGCGGAGCTGTTAACTTTAGAGGAGTGAACGCTGCATTTTCCACATTACGCACAGCTCTTCACTCACACACATAAACACACAGACAAACACTTCTCTCCACGGTTACGCACACACAGACACACACAGACACACACAGACAAACACTTCTCTCCACGGTTACACACACACAGACACACACAAAAACACACAGACACACACAGACACACAGACAAACACTTCCCTCCACGGTTACGCACACACAGACACACACAGACACACAATCAAACACTTCCCTCCACGGTTACACACACACAGACACACACAGACACACAAACAAACACTTCTCTCCACGGTTACACACACACAGACACACACAGACACACACAGACACACAGACAAACACTTCTCTCCACGGTTACACACACACAGACACACACAGACACACAGACAAACACTTCTCTCCACAGTTACACACACAGAGACACACAAACAAACACTTCTCTCCACGGTTACACACACATAGACACACACAGACACACAGACAAACACTTCTCTCCACAGTTACACACACAGAGACACACAAACAAACACTTCTCTCCACGGTTACACACACATAGACACACACAGAGACACAAACAAACACTTATCTCCACGGTTACACAAACACAGACACACACAGACACACACAGACACACAGACAAACACTTCTCTCCACGGTTACACACACACAGACACACACAGACACACAGACAAACACTTCTCTCCACAGTTACACACACAGAGACACACAAACAAACACTTCTCTCCACGGTTACACACACATAGACACACACAGAGACACAAACAAACACTTCTCTCCACGGTTACACACACACAGACACACACAGACACACAAACAAACACTTATCTCCACGGTTACGCACACACAGACACACACAGACACACAATCAAACACTTCCCTCCACGGTTACACACACAGACACACACAGACACACAAACAAACACTTCTCTCCACGGTTACACACACACAGACACACACAGACACACACAGACACACAGAAAAACACTTCTCTCCACGGTTACACACAAACAGACACACACAGACACAAAGACAAACACTTCTCTCCACAGTTACACACACAGAGACACACAAACAAACACTTCTCTCCACGGTTACACACACATACACACACACAGAGACACAAACAAACACTTATCTCCACGGTTACACACACACAGACACACACAGACACACAGAAAAACACTTCTCTCCACGGTTACACACACACAGACACACACAGACACACAGACAAACACTTCTCTCCACGGTTACACACACAGAGACACACACAGACACACAAACAAACACTTCCCTCCACGGTTACACACACACAGACACACACAGAGACACACAGACAAACACTTCTCTCCACGGTTACACACACACAGACACACACAGACACACAAACAAACACTTCCCTCCACGGTTACACACACAGAGACACACAAACAAACACTTCTCTCCACGGTTACACACACACAGACACACACAGAGACACAAACAAACACTTCTCTCCACGGTTACACACACACAGACACACACAGAGACACAAACAAACACTTCTCTCCACGGTTACACACACACAGACACACACAGACACACAAACAAACACTTCCCTCCACGGTTACACACACACAGACACACAAACAAACACTTCCCTCCACGGTTACACACACACAGACACACACAGACACACAGAAAAACACTTCTCTCCACGGTTACACACACACAGACACACAAACAAACACTTCTCTCCACGGTTACACACACAGAGACACACACAGAGACACAAACAAACACTTCTCTCCACGGTTACACACACACAGACACACACAGACACACAAACAAACATTTCCCTCCACGGTTACACACACAGAGACACAAACAAACACTTCCCTCCACGGTTACACACACACAGACACACACAGACACACAGAAAAACACTTCTCTCCACGGTTACACACACACAGACACACACAGACACACAGACAAACACTTCTCTCCACGGTTACACACACACAGACACACACAGACACACAAACAAACACTTCCCTCCACGGTTACACACACAGAGACACACAAACAAACACTTCTCTCCACGGTTACACACACACAGACACACACAGAGACACAAACAAACACTTCTCTCCACGGTTACACACACACAGACACACACAGAGACACAAACAAACACTTCTCTCCACGGTTACACACACAGAGACACACACAGACACACACAGACACACAAACAAACACTTCCCTCCACGGTTACACACACACAGACACACACAGACACACAGACAAACACTTCTCTCCACGGTTACACACACACAGACACACACAGACACACAGACAAACACTTCTCTTCACGGTTACACACACACAGACACACACAGACACACAAACAAACACTTCCCTCCACGGTTACACACACAGAGACACACAAACAAACACTTCTCTCCACGGTTACACACACACAGACACACACAGAGACACAAACAAACACTTCTCTCCACGGTTACGCACACACAGACACACACAGACACACAAACAAACACTTCCCTCCACGGTTACACACACACAGACACACACAGACACACAAACAAACACTTCCCTCCACGGTTACACACACACAGACACACACAGACAAACACTTCTCTCCACGGTTACACACACACAGACACACACAGACACACACAGACACACAGACAAACACTTCTCTCCACGGTTACACACACACAGACACACACAGACACACAAACAAACACTTCCCTCCACAGTTACACACACAGAGACACACAAACAAACACTTCTCTCCACGGTTACACACACACAGACACACACAGAGACACAAACAAACACTTCTCTCCACGGTTACACACACACAGACACACACAGACACACAAACAAACACTTCTCTCCATGGTTACACACACAGAGACACACACAGACACACACAGACACACACAGACACTTCTCTCTATGGTAATGTATACATCCACATGGCACAGCACACACACACGTCTCTCATCACATCAGCTCTGTCAATCAAACCTCCTCTCTGTCAGTCATACTCCAGTCCTGGGTGGCCTCTCCTCAGCTGTCAATCAAACCCCCTCTCTGTCAGTCATACTCCAGTCCTGGGTGGCCTCTCCTCAGCTGTCAATCAAACCCCCTCTCTGTCAGTCATACTCCAGTCCTGGGTGGCCTCTCCTCAGCTGTCAATCAAACCCCCTCTCTGTCAGTCATACTCCAGTCCTGGGTGGCCTCTCCTCAGCTGTCAATCAAACCCCCTCTCTGTCAGTCATACTCCAGTCCTGGGTGGCCTCTCCTCAGCTGTCAATCAAACCCCCTCTCTGTCAGTCATACTCCAGTCCTGGGTGGCCTCTCCTCAGCTGTCAATCAAACCTCCTCTCTGTCAGTCACACATAGTCTACCCTGTCAATCATTTCCCCCCCTCTACAGCCTCACAGTCAATGACTGTTTCTGCTCAAAGCACAGCCTGAACTCCAGACTCAGAGTCAATTCATTTCTATCAATTAAATTGGAACTCATCAACACAGGCCACGGAATTGTAACCAAATTTATCATAGGAGCATTTCCCTTAATTGTCCATTTATAAATAGATTCAGCATTAATCTCTGTAATTGACTATAATTGGAGAGCACCCCCTACCTTGCGCTGGCCCCAGCTGTAGCAACAGACAGCGAGAGGTCTGATGACTGTAAACAGTGTGATGAATAGGATGAGCAAGGATGAGTAACCTTCACTACAGCCTTGTGTCTACTGTTCAAACAAACCACTAAACCTCTCTACTCATGTCCCTGTCAACCAGATGAAGAGGAGAGGGAGGACAGGGGAAGAGGAGAGGGGGGACAGGGGAAGAGGAGAGGGGGGGACAGGGGAAGAGGAGAGGGGGGACAGGGGAAGAGGAGAGGGGGAACAGGGGAAGAGGAGAGGGAGGACAGAGGAAGAGGGAGAGGGGGACAGGGGAAGAGGAGAGGGAGGACAGAGGAAGAGGAGAGGGGGGACAGGGGAAGAGGAGAGGGGGAACAGGGGAAGAGGAGAGGGGGGACAGGGGAAGAGGAGAGGGAGGACAGAGGAAGAGGAGAGGGGGGACAGGGGAAGAGGAGAGGGAGGACAGAGGAAGAGGAGAGGGGGGACAGGGGAAGAGGAGAGGGAGGACAGAGGGAAGAGGAGAGGGGGGACAGGGGAAGAGGAGAGGGGGGACAGGGGAAGAGGAGAGGGAGGACAGGGGAAGAGGAGAGGGGGGGACAGTGGAAGAGGAGAGGGAGGACAGGGGAAGAGGAGAGGGGGACAGAGGAAGAGGAGAGGGAGGACAGGGGAAGAGGAGAGGGGGGACAGGGGGAAGAGGAGAGGGAGGACAGGGGAAGAGGAGAGGGGGACAGGGGAAGAGGAGAGGGAGGACAGGGGAAGAGGAGAGGGAGGACAGGGAAGAGGAGAGGGGGGACAGGGGAAGAGGAGAGGGGGAACAGGGGAAGAGGAGAGGGGGGACAGGGGAAGAGGAGAGGGAGGACAGGGGAAGAGGAGAGGGAGGACAGGGGAAGAGGAGAGGGGGAACAGGGGAAGAGGAGAGGGGGGACAGGGGAAGAGGAGAGGGAGGACAGGGGAAGAGGAGAGGGGGGACAGGGGAAGAGGAGAGGGGGGACAGGGGAAGAGGAGAGGGGGGACAGGGGAAGAGGAGAGGGAGGACAGGGGAAGAGGAAAATAACATATTTTCACCTGAATTGCAGTTTCACATGTGAAATGTGTTGTTTCACATGTTAAAAAAACTTCACGTGAAAATTTCACTTTCACATGTAGAATTGCAAGTTCACATGTGAAAAACAATCACATGTAAAAAATCTAATTTGCAGTTTCATATGTGAAACACTTTCACATGTGATTATTTTCACATGTGAACTTGCAATTCCACATGTGAAAGTGAAAATGAAACAACCAATGTACAGGCTAAAACATGGTTCACACTATAATATTGATGTCACGGATGGTCAGTCCTTGCATCCATAGTGTAGTCTATGGTTTTGAGCGTGGTTGCATTTCTCCAGCCCCATCACTCATATGTTTACTGAAACTGTGGCAGGGAAAACATTTTGTTAATGTTTCAATGAAGGATTGATGCTTTAAACACCTTTAATAGAGTAATAGTGTTATTATATGGTGCAATACTCTAGTGAGTGAGTTACTTTTGTGCCATTAATATCAAGCAAATCTCCTTAAGTCGAGATTATTATTTTTTTTTGTATTGCAAACAAAAATAATGACATTGAAAGCAAAACATAAACCCCAAAGTGTTGAGAGCGAAACAAAATATTGCAAGGAAATAATTGTTTAAATGCGAGAGCAAATGAATTGTAAATGGATGCCCACATTTTTTTTCTGTGACTTTTAATAAAATGATAACGCAAATTAATAATAATCCTTCTTTCCTGCAATTTTCCCTCTCATTGGACCCTGGCCTTTGCTTTCGCTGCCTTTTTTCCAGTTGTAAGTTTTGGCACAATTATTCCAGCAACATAGCACCCTTCATCGCACTGCTTTGTTTACCTCTGAAGCTAAGCAGGGCCGGTCCTGGTTGGTCCCTGGATGGGAGACCAGATGTAGCTGAAGGGGAAAATTATTTCCTTGCAATATTTTCATTTGGGAAAAAAAATTCAACGTGAAACTTCACACATGTCTGAAAACCATGTGTCTGACTTGGGAACATTTCGTGTGATATATATTAATATTTTTCACGTGTGTGTGTTTCACTCTCTAATTCTGAAAAGCCTGTTTGATTAGATTAAAGTCAGTGGTCTGTGTTGAAACACTCTTCACAAGAAGACAGTCTTTGATATGAATTCACAGGAAGACACAAACACAGTACATTTGGAAAGTATTCAGACCCCTTCCCTTTTTCAACATTTTGTTACGTTACATCCTTATTCTAAAATGGATTAAATTAATTTTCTCCCTCAACAATCTACACACAACACCCCATAATGACAAAGCGAAAACAGGTTTTTAGAAAATGTTTCACATTTATTACAAATAAAAAAAACGTATTTACATAAGTATTCAGACCCTTTGCTATGAGACTCTAAATTGAGCTCAGGTGCATCCCGTTTCTATTGATCATCCTTGAGATGTTTCTACAACTTGATTGGAGTCCACCTGTGGTAAATTCAATTGATTGGACATGATTTGGAAAGGCACACACCTGTCTATGTAGAGTCCCACAGTTGACAGTGCATGTCAGAGCAAAAACCAAGCCATGAGGTCGAAGGATTTGTCCGTAGAGCTCCGAGACAGGATTGTGTTGAGGCACAGATCTGGGGAAGGGTACCAAAACATTTCTGCAGCATTGAAGGTCCCCAATAACACAATGGCCTCCATAATTCTTACATGGAAGAAGTTTGGAACCACCAAGACTCTTCCTAGAGCTGGTCGCCAGGCCAAACTCAGCAATCGGGGGAGAAGGGCCTTGGTCAGGGAGGTGACCAAGATCCCAATGGTCACTCTGACAGAGCTCCAGAGTTCCTCTGTGGAGATGGGAGAACCTTCCAGAAGGACAACCATCTCAGCAACAGTCCACCAATCAGGCCTTTATGGTAGAGTGGCCAAACGGAAGCCACTCCTCAGTAAAAGACACATGACAGCCTGCTTGGAGTTTGCCAAAAGGCACCTAAAGACTCTCAGACCATGAGAAACAAGAGTCTCTAGTCTGATGAAACCAAGATTGAACTATTTGGCCTGAATGCCAAGCGTCACGTCTGGAGGAAACCTGGCACCATCCCTACGGTGAAGCATGGTGGTGGCAGCATCATGCTGTGGGGATGTTTTTCAGCGGCAGGAACTGGGAGACTAGTCAGGATCGAGGGAAAGATGAACGGAGCAAAGTACAGAGAGATCTTTGATGAAAACCTGCTCCAGAGCACTCAGGACCTCAGACTGGGGCGAAGGTTCACCTTACCAACAGGACAACGACCCTAAGCACACAGCCAAGACAACGCAGGAGTGGCTTCGGGACAAGTCTCTGAATGTCCTTGGGTGGCCCAGCCAGAGTCCAGACTTGAACCCGATCGAACATCTCTGGAGAGACATGAAAATAGCTGTGCAGCGATGCTCCCCATCCAACCTGACAGAGCTTGAGCGGATCTGCAGAGAAGAATGGGAGAAACTCCCCAAATACAGTTGTGCCAAGCTTGTAGCGTCATACCCAAGAAGACTCGAGGCTGTAATCACTGCCAAAGGTGCTTCAACAAAGTACTGAGTAAAGGGTCTGAATACTTATGTAAATGTAATATTTATGTTGTTGTTCTGTTTTTGCTTTGTCATTATGAGGTATTGTGTGTAGATTGATGAGGGGAAAAAACAATTTAATACATTTTAGAATAAGGCTGTAACGTAAAAAATAAAAAAAAGGTCAAGGGGTCTGAATACTTTCCGAATGCACTATACATTCGGTATACAGTATACATGCCTTTGTGTACGAGTGTGTGTGTGCGTGCGTGCGTGCGTGCGTGTGTGTGTGTGTGTGCGTGCGTGTGCGTGTGTGGATGTGTGTGGATGTGTACGGCTGGGCTGGGCTGGTGGTATCGCTGACAGTCTGGCTAAATAATGGTGTTAACTTATAACTGGATGCTTTCATAAAAGCTATTTTGGCCAGGGATTCCAGTACACACACACACACACACACTAACTCACCACGATGTTGATACCAGAAATGTTTCATCATCATCATACTTGCACAGAGCTCATCCATCATTCTGTGTCTGTTGCAAACTATTACCATAAGCATAGACACAGAGAAGCAGTAAACAGTCCATTTGGGTGTTGAACATCAAGTACACATGGAACCCAGCTCACTGGTATTTTCTATGCTGAACATTGCTCGGAATGGGGAAGATCTCACATACCGGGAACTGTCGGTTTCTAATAAATAATACTAGTGTGGTGACTAGTAGTGAGTCCATTTGACTGTAACTCTCTCTTACAACATACTTCCTAGTCTCCTACTGCCTCATTTACATTTTTAGTCATTTAGCAGACGCTCTTATCCAGAGCGTCTTACAGTTAGTGAGTGCATACATTATTTTTCATACTAGCCCCCCGTGGGAATCGAACCCACAACCCTGGCGTTGTAAACGCCATGCTCTACCAACTGAGCTACATCCCTGCCGGCCATTCCCTCCCCTACCCTGGACGACGCTGGGCCAACCCATGGGACTCATCCAGACTTCTCTTTCCATGTATGTACAGTGTGGTCAGCATGGTCGATATGATGGTAGGAGATATAGTGGATGTGGTCAGCATGGTAGATATGATGGTAGGAGATATAATGGACGTGGTCAGCATGGTAGATATGATGGTAGGAGATATAGTGGATGTGGTCAGCATGGTAGATATGATGGTAGGAGATATAGTGGATGTGGTCAGCATGGTAGATATGATGGTAGGAGATATAGTGGATGTGGTCAGCATGGTAGATATGATGGTAGGAGATATAGTGGAGGTGGTCAGAATGGTAGATATGATGGTAGGAGCTATAGTGGATGTGGTCAGCATGGTCGATATGATGGTAGGAGATATAGTGGAGGTGGTCAGCATGGTAGATATGATGGTAGGAGATATAGTGGACGTGGTCAGCATGGTAGATATGATGGTAGGAGATATAGTGGAGGTGGTCAGCATGGTCGATATGATGGTAGGAGATATAGTGGAGGTG
>NW_025533941.1:90000-102500 GCF_020615455.1 Coregonus clupeaformis | reverse complement strand
TGTCCTGTTGATATGTGGTGTCCTGTTGGTATGTGGTGTCCTGTTACCTAGTGGTGTCCTGTTGGCTAGTGGTATCCTGTTAGCTAGTGGTGTCGTGTTAGCTAGTGGTGTCCTGTTAGCTAGTGGTGTCCTGTTAGCTAGTGGTGTCCTGTTAGCGAGTGGTGTCTTGTTGGTATGTGGTGTCCTGTTAGCTAGTGGTGTCCTGTTAGCGAGTGGTGTCCTGTTGGTATGTGGTGTCCTGTTAGCTAATAGCGTCCAGTTAGCTAGTGGTGTCCTGTTGGTATGTGGTGTCCTGTTAGCTAGTGGTGTCCTGTTAGCTAGTGGTGACCTGTTAGCTAGTGGTGTCCTGTTGGTATGTGGTGCCCTGTTAGCTAGTGGTGTCCTGTTAGCTAGTGGTGTCCTGTTGGTATGTGGTGTCCTGTTAGCTAGTGGTGTCCTGTTAGCGAGTGGTGTCCTGTTGGTATGTGGTGTCCTGTTAGCTAGTGTTGTCCTGTTAGCTAGTGGTGTCCTGTTGGTATGTGGTGCCCTGTTAGCTAGTGGTGTCCTGTTAGCTAGTGGTGACCTGTTAGCTAGTGGTGACATGTTGGTATGTGGTGCCTTGTTAGCGAGTGGTGTCCTGTTAGCTAGTGGTGTCCTGTTGGTATGTGGTGTCTTGTTAGCTAGTGGTGTCCCGTTAGCTAGTAGTGTCCTGTTGGTATGTGGTGTCCTGTTAGCTAGTGGTGTCCTGTTAGCTAGTGGTGTCTTGTTGGTATGTGGTGTCTTGTTAGCTAGTGGTGTCCTGTTAGCTAGTGGTGTCCTGTTGGTATGTGGTGTCCTGTTAGCTAGTGGTGTCCTGTTAGCGAGTGGTGTCCTGTTGGTATGTGGTGCCCTGTTAGCTAGTGGTGTCCTGTTAGCGAGTGGTGTCCTGTTGGTATGTGGTGTCTTGTTATCTAGTGGTGTCCTGTTAGCTAGTGGTGTCCTGTTGGTATGTGGTGCCCTGTTAGCTAGTGGTGTCCTGTTAGCTAGTGTTGTCCCGTTAGCTAGTGGTGTCCTGTTAGGTAGTGGTGTCCTGTTGGTATGTGGTGTCTTTTTAGCTAGTGGGGTCCTGTTAGCTACTGGTGTCCTGTTAGCTAGTGGTGTCCTGTTGGTATGTGGTGCCCTGTTAGCTAGTGGTGTCCTGTTAGCGAGTGGTGTCCTGTTGGTATGTGCTGTCTTGTTAGCTAGTGGTGTCCTGTTAGCTAGTGGTGTCCTGTTGGTATGTGGTGCCCTGTTAACTAGTGGTGTCCTGTTAGCTAGTGTTGTCCTGTTAGCTAGTGGTGTCCTGTTAGGTAGTGGTGTCCTGTTGGTATGTGGTGTCTTGTTAGCTAGTGGTGTCCTGTTAGCTAGTGGTGTCCTGTTAGCTAGTGGTGTCCTGTTAGCTAGTGGTGTCCTGTTAGCTAGTGTTGTCCTGTTAGCTAGTGGTGTCCTGTTAGTTAGTGGTGTCCTGTTGGTATGTGGTGTCTTGTTAGCTAGTGGTGTCCTGTTAGCTACTGGTGTCCTGTTAGCTAGTGGTGTCCTGTTAGCTAGTGGTGTCCTGTTGGTATGTGGTGTCTTGTTAGCTAGTGGTGTCCTGTTGGTATGTGGTGTCCTGTTGGTATGTGGTGTCATGTTAGCTAGTGGTGTCCTGTTAGCTAGTGGTGTCCTGTTGGTATGTGGTGCCCTGTTAGCCAGTGGTGTCCTGTTAGCTAGTTGTGTTCTGTTGGTATGTGGTGTCCTGTTAGCTAGTGGTGTCCTGTTAGCTAGTGGTGTCATGTTAGCTAGTGGTGTCCTGTTAGCTAGTGGTGTCCTGTTGGTATGTGGTGTCCTGTTAGCTAGTGGTGTCCTGTTGGTATGTGGTGCCCTGTTAGCTAGTGGTGTCCTGTTAGCTAGTGGTGTCCTGTTGGTATGTGGTGTCCTGTTAGCCAGTGGTGTCCTGTTAGCTAGTTGTGTTCTGTTAGTATGTGGTGCCCTGTTAGCCAGTGGTGTCCTGTTAGCTAGTTGTGTTTTGTTGGTATGTGGTGTCCTGTTAGCTAGTGGTGTCCTGTTAGCTAGTGGTGTCCTGTTAGCTAGTGGTGTCCTGTTAGCTAGTGCTGTCCTGTTAGCTAGTGGTGTCCTGTTGGTATGTGGTGTCCTGTTAGCTAGTGGTGTCCTGTTGGCATGTGGTGCCCTGTTAGCTAGTGGTGTCCTGTTGGTATGTGGTGCCCTGTTAGCTAGTAGTGTCCTGTTAGCTAGTGTTGTCCCATTAGATGTCTGGATGCTTTTTACAGTGGAGATCAAGTTTATAAAGTGTCTGACTGGGTTAAAGAGACAGTGGATTACGCAGTGAGATGGAACAGAGTAAATAGGCATTTTAACGTCATAGATTTAGCAGGTGGTAACTTGTGGAATAGACACCGGCTGGAATGCAGTTTTACCCAATCAGTGTTCAGGATTAGACCCACCTGTTGTATAACTACTGTTGTTATGCACTGGGCTGCATTGACACCTGACCTCATAGACCTGCTGTCAGTGCTTTTATTTAGTTTTAAGGGAGTACAGATTGGTCGGGCTTACTGTGTCATGGCCTTTTGAGAGAGAGGGAGGGGATGTGAATATGAGCCCATGTTTACAGTAACCTCTTGCGGCCTCTACTCTGAGTGGAGAGAGAGAGAGAGAGAGAGAGAGAGAGAGAGAGAGAGAGAGAGAGAGAGAGAGAGAGAGAGAGAGAGAGAGAGAGAGAGAGAGAGAGAGAGAGAGAGAGAGAGAGAGAGAGAGAGAGAGACAGAGAGAGAGAGAGAGAGAGAGAGAGAGAGAGACAGAGAGAGAGAGAGAGAGAGACAGAGAGAGAGAGAGAGAGAGAGAGAGAGAGAGAGAGAGAGAGAGAGATCTGAGAGGGAGGGAGAAGACAGAGGGAGAGAGAGAGAGAGAGAGAGAGAGAGAGAGAGAGAGAGAGACAGAGAGAGAGAGAGACAGAGAGAGAGAGAGAGACAGAGGGAGAGAGAGAGAGATCTGAGAGGGAGGGAGAAGACAGAGGGAGAGAGAGAGCAACATATATATGCAGTGAGAGAGAGAGAGAGAGAGAGAGAGAGAGAGAGAGAGAGAGAGAGAGAGAGAGAGAGAGAGACAGAGAGAGACAGAGAGAGAGAGAGAGAGAGAGAGAGAGAGAGACAGAGAGAGACAGAGAGAGAGAGAGAGAGAGAGAGCTCCAAAACATCTATTTATGGAGCAGATGAGGAGAAGAGAGAAGGGGTCAGGGATCCTCCAAGTGGCTGCTGGGTATTTGTTTATTTGACCATATTAGTATTGTCTTCTCCTCGTGGTGGCCAGCCACACTCTCAGAAAAAAAGGTGCTATTTAGGACCTAAAACGGTTCTTTGGCTGTCCCCATAGGAGAACCCTTTGAAGAACCCTTTGTGGTTACAGAGAGGTTTCTACATGGAACCCAAAAGAGTTCTACCTGGAACCAAAAAGGGTTCTCATATGGGGACAGCCGAAGAATCCTTTTGGAAGCCTTTTTTCCTAAGAGTGCAGAGGTCATCCCCTCATGGCTCGCCTCACTGAGCCCTCACGCCTGGTCAGGGGTTTAGAGGGGAGTCAAAGGGGGAGGGAGAGACAGGGGGGAGACAGAGGCGGAGAAATCTTCCCCCTCCATCTCCTCCTCCTAAAATATATTTTGGAATGGATGGATATCGGTATGTCACCTCACCGAGCCCTTACGCCTGGACAGAGGATTAGAGAGAGAGTTAGAGGGGGGGCGAAACAGAGAGGGGAGTCGAAGAGGGAGATATCTTTCAGGAGGGGAAAGAGAGCAGTGGAGGGGGAGAGTTAGAGGGGGGGCGAAACAGAGAGGGGAGTCGAAGAGGGAGATATCTTTCAGGAGGGGAAAGAGAGCAGTGGAGGGGGAGAGTTAGAGGGGGGGCGAAACAGAGAGGGGAGTCGAAGAGGGAGATATCTTTCAGGAGGGGAAAGAGAGCAGTGGAGGGGGAGAGTTAGAGGGGGAGACAGGGGGAGTATGAGGGGGGAGAAAGGTTTCAGAAAGGGAATGAGAGCAGTGGAGGGGGAGAGTTAGAGGGGGAGACGGGGAATCGGAGGGGCATGAGATATCTTTTAGTAGATGAAGGGGAGCGGTTAGTCCCCCGCTGGGTAAGTTATGTGGTGCTAATGTTCCTGAGGGGCTCCAGCCTGGTGTCCCTGCTAGTTTAGGTGACAGCCAGGAGGATGTGACTCCTCTCCTCTCCAGCCTGGTGTCCCTCCTAGTTTACGTAAAATCCAGGAGGACGTGACTCCTCTCCTCTCCAGCCTCGTGTCCCTGCTAGTTTAGGTGACATCCAGGAGGACGTGACTCCTCTCCTCTCCAGCCTGGTGTCCCTGCTAGTTTAGGTGACATCCAGGAGGACGTGACTCCTCTCCTCTCCAGCCTGGTGTCCCTGCTAGTTTAGGTGACATTCAGGAGGACGTGACTCCTCTCCTCTCCAGCCTGGTGTCCCTGTGTATTTAGGTGACAGCCAGGAGGACGTGTCTCCTCTCCTCTCCAGCATGGTGTCCCTGTGTATTTAGGTGACAGCCAGGAAGAATGTGACTGTTCCCCTAACCCCTGCTGTGGGTCTTTGTGGTGTGGTATATTCGCCATCTGCCTGGTGGGGTTGTCAAATGCCTGCTGATCTACTGTAGAAGTAATGAAAATGGTTATATGTTGTACATTGTGCAAATCAATAAGGATGTCCTCGGGTCTCTGTGATGTGGTGAAGTGACTGTGGCAGAGGCAGTCTGCCTAGTGGGGTTGTCACATGACTCTTGATGTAGACGCTGTGGCATTGCAGGACAGTAGAAGTCACATGACTCTTGATGTAGACGCTGTGGCATTGCAGGACAGTAGACGTCACATGACTCTTGATGTAGACACTGTGGCATTGCAGGACAGTAGAAGTCACATGACTCTTGATGTAGACGCTGTGGCATTGCAGGACAGTAGAAGTCACATGACTCTTGATGTAGACGCTGTGGCATTGCAGTACAGTAGAAGTCACATGACTCTTGATGTAGACGCTGTGGCATTGCAGTACAGTAGAAGTCACATGACTCTTGATGTAGACGCTGTGGCATTGCAGTACAGTAGAAGTCACATGACTCTTGATGTAGACGCTGTGGCATTGCAGGACAGTAGAAGTCACATGACTCTTGATGTAGACGCTGTGGCATTGCAGGACAGTAGACGTCACATGACTCTTGATGTAGACGCTGTGGCATTGCAGTACAGTAGAAGTCACATGACTCTTGATGTAGACGCTGTGGCATTGCAGTACAGTAGAAGTCACATGACTCTTGATGTAGACGCTGTGGCATTGCGGTACAGTAGAAGTCACATGACTCTTGATGTAGACGCTGTGGCATTGCGGTACAGTAGAAGTCACATGACTCTTGATGTAGACGCTGTGGCATTGCAGGACAGTAGAAGTCACATGACTCTTGATGTAGACGCTGTGGCATTGCAGTGCAGTAGAAGTCTTTGCTAGTGTATAATGTGCATCCCATCACATGCCTCTTGATGCAGGAATGTCGTATATTGTGAAGCTCAAAGAGGATGTTTTGATTTCTGGTGTGGGAGGAAACATGACAGGAAGGACATGTTTAATCTCCATTGTTTTCTTTACTGCCGTCTCTATCCATGTCTCTAAAACACTGTTCACTACTACTACAGTATGTTCCCTCACACAGACAGAACTAGCTTCCTCTCTACCTGACTGCTTCACACAGACAGAACTAGCTTCCTCTCTACCTGACTGCTTCACACAGACAGAACTAGCTTCCTCTCTACCTGACTGCTTCACACAGACAGAACTAGCTTCCTCTCTACCTGACTGCTTCACACAGACAGAACTAGCTTCCTCTCTACCTGACTGCTTCACACAGACAGAACTAGCTTCCTCTCTACCTGACTGCTTCACACAGACAGAACTAGCTTCCTCTCTACCTGACTGCTTCACACAGACAGAACTAGCTTCCTCTCTACGTGACTGCTTCACACAGACAGAACTAGCTTCCTCTCTACCTGACTGCTTCACACAGACATACCTAGCTTCCTCTTTACCTGACTGCTTCACACAGACAGAACTAGCTTCCTCTTTACCTGACTGCTTCACACAGACAGAACTAGCTTCCTCTTTACCTGACTGCTTCACACAGACATAACTAGCTTCCTCTCTACCTGACTGCTTCACACAGACAGAACTAGCTTCCTCTTTACCTGACTGCTTCACACAGACAGAACTAGCTTCATCTCTACCTGACTGCTTCACACAGACAGAACTAGCTTCCTCTCTACCTGACTGCTTCACACAGACATAACTAGTTTCCTCTCTACCTGACTGCTTCACACAGACACTTCTAGCTTCCTCTCTACCTGACTGCTTCACAAAGACAGAACTAGCTTCCTCTCTACCTGACTCGATCACTAGACAGAACTAGCTTCCTCTCTACCTGACTGCTTCACACAGACAGAACTAGCTTCCTCTTTACCTGACTGCTTCACACAGACAGAACTAGCTTCCTCTCTACCTGACTGCTTCACACAGACAGAACTAGCTTCCTCTCTACCTGACTGCTTCACACAGACACTTCTAGCTTCCTCTTTACCTGACTGCTTCACACAGACAGAACTAGCTTCCTCTCTACCTGACTGCTTCACACAGACAGAACTAGCTTCCTCTCTACCTGACTGCTTCACACAGACAGAACTAGCTTCCTCTCTACCTGACTTCTTCACACAGACAGAACTAGCTTCCTCTCTACCTGACTGCTTCACACAGACAGAACTAGCTTCCTCTCTACCTGACTGCTTCACACAGACAGAACTAGCTTCCTCTTTACCTGACTGCTTCACACAGACAGAACTAGCTTCCTCTTTACCTGACTGCCACATCCAGCTGTCAAGCTGACAAACTCATTCCTTAAGTTACCAGGTCCAGGCCACACCACCAACCACACCACCAACGAGTTAACAGGCTCTGTGTCATGTCTCCTGCAGCCCACTGACCCACTCCCACTCTCTTCCCCTGTTGGAGTCATTACAGAGGAACCAGGCCTACAGGCCCCCTCAGTTGCCAGGCCTCCCCCAGGATCAGATCTCTGTCCTGGGCTGTAGTCTCTCTGTGAGGGGAGTGGATGGATGGATGATGACATGAATCAAATCAAATCAAATCAAATCAAATTGTATTGGTCACATGCGCCGAATACAACAGGTGCAGACATTACAGTGAAATGCTTACTTACAGCCCTTAACCAACAGTGCATTTATTTTAAACAAAAAAAGTAAAAATAAAACAACAACAAAAAAAGTGTTGAGAAAAAAAGAGCAGAAGTCAAATAAAGTGACAGTAGGGAGGCTATATATACAGGGGGGTACCGGTGCAGATCCAATGTGCGGGGGCACCGGCTAGTTGAGGTAGTTGAGGTAATATGTACATGTGGGTAGAGTTAAAGTGACTATGCATAAATACTTAACAGAGTAGCAGCAGCGTAAAAAGGATGGGGTGGGGGGGCAGTGCAAATAGTCCGGGTAGCCATGATTAGCTGTGAATCCTGCCTCACTGTATCGCTATGAGGTCCCACATAACTCGGGTTGGTAGCGCAGAAGGCCAGTAAGACGAGAGGAAATAAGGATATTCTAGCTGATTAGGAGTAATTCATTAGCTCAATATTCATTAGTTCAGTATTGTAAATAATATTTTTTTCTTAACTGACTTGCCTACTTAAATAAAAAACAGTAGTAATTAGTTCAGTTGATATAGTTTTTTGGCAGCCTTGGCTGTTGATACAGCACTCACAGTGTCAGTAACAATATAATTACACACACGCCTTTCTCTTTCCAAGGTTTTTCAGTGGGCCAGCTGAACTGTGCCAGACAGAAGCAGGCTGGCGAGGGTTTTTCAGTGGGCCAGCTGAACTGTGCCAGACAGAAGCAGGCTGGCGAGGGTGCTCATCAGGAGAGACACACACGAGCAGGGGGGACAGGCTGCCACCAGACCATGCACGAGCGTCAACGCACACTGAATCATTCTCCCTCTTGCGCATTGCACAAAACCACAAGCTCTTTCTCTCACACACACATACTGGCCCTAACGAGAAGGATTCAGAAATGCCCAATCAGAACAGAGGGCGGTCCTAAGAAAGGACTACCAGAAGTGTTTGAGCAGCTGCAGTCGTGACCCACATACCACATGGATGATCCTGTGCTCTGTACCTTCTAGACAGGATAGCTGTGTGGGTAGCAAGAGGACACCACACTTGCCATTTACCGATACAATCCCACCAATATACAACATTGGTGCAACAATTATGGACAGTTCAGCCCCCTCAGTGCTCTGCCTCAGACGTTCACTTTCAGCCACCCTTTAGTGTCTTAAATGACAGTATTTAGCTGGCTCAGGCCTCTGGATGTGTGGGTGGTACTACACTCAATGGTGCAGTTGGACTGTAAACAATGTGTCTCAGAGTTAAATGAGGTCTGCATCCTGTGAAGTGAATAACCTGGAGTATGGAGTGGTGATCAGATAACCCACACAGACACACACATGCACGCACACACACACACACACACAAACACACACACACAAACACACACACACACACACACACACACACACACACACACGCACGCACGCACGCACACACACACACACACACACTGGAGTCATGAAAGACAACCCATGGTTGCAGTCATATGAAGGGCATGCTAAAACACTCATTGGACAGACTCTTTGGTATAGTGCCCAAAAAACAAAATGTTCTATAGATATTTTGTCTCTATCGATGTACAGATATGAGGCAGACTGACTATTCTGTGTGTCTATCGATGTACAGATATGAGGCAGACTGACTGTTCTTTGTGTCTATCGATGTACAGATATGAGGCAGACTGACTGACTGTTCTTTGTGTCTATCGATGTACAGATATGAGGCAGACTGACTGACTGTTCTTTGACTTGTTTTGTCTGTGTGAGTGACTTTCATACCTCTTCACTGGTGCTGAGTGAAGGGCTCCTTTACCACAAAGGACGGCTCAGTGGTTCCGTGGCTTAAGTTAGCATGCAGTCAGTCAGATCAGGAAGTTACAGTCAGACAGATCAGGAAGTTACAGTCAGTCAGATCAGGAAGTTACAGTCAGACAGATCAGGAAGTTACAGTCAGTCAGATCAGGAAGTTACAGTCAGACAGATCAGGAAGTTACAGTCAGTCAGATCAGGAAGTTACAGTCAGTCAGATCAGGAAGTTACAGTCAGACAGATCAGGAAGTTACAGTCAGTCAGATCAGGAAGTTACAGTCAGACAGATCAGGAAGTTACAGTCAGTCAGATCAGGAAGTTACAGTCAGACAGATCAGGAAGTTACAGTCAGACAGATCAGGAAGTTACAGTCAGACCGATCAGGAAGTTACAGTCAGACCGATCAGGAAGTTACAGTCAGACCGATCAGGAAGTTACAGTCAGACCGATCAGGAAGTTACAGTCAGACCGATCAGGAAGTTACAGTCAGACCGATCAGGAAGTTACAGTCAGACCGATCAGGAAGTTACAGTCAGACCGATCAGGAAGTTACAGTCAGACAGATCAGGAAGTTACAGTCAGACAGATCAGGAAGTTACAGTCAGACAGATCAGGAAGTTACAGTCAGACAGATCAGGAAGTTACAGTCAGTCAGATCAGGAAGTTACAGTCAGTCAGATCAGGAAGTTACAGTCAGACAGATCAGAAGGCCTCAACAGGTCAGGGAGCACAGATAGAGATCAGCTTAAGAGAAAGAGATGCTAGCTCAGACTGATCCTGTGTTGCTCAGTTGGTAGAGCATGGTACTTGCAATGCCAGGGTTGTGGGTTCGATTCCCAAGGGGAACCAGTATGAAAATGTATGCACTCACTAACTGTAAGTTGCTCTGGATAAGAGCATCTACTAAAATGTAAAAATGACTACATTGCTAGCATGCAGTTCACCCCCGTGATTGTTTTTGTGAAAAGTGATAATAGTTACATAATATGTAATTGATTGATTGAATGACAACATATTGAATTTTGATTCATTATGTTTCTCCAGATGGGATGTTCCCGCCGTCCTTCAGCCTGAAGAAGTTGTGTAAGTTCTGTGATGTGGAGTCTTCGTCCTGCAACGGGACAGGAAGCTGCCTCTCCAACTGTTCCATCACCGCTATCTGTCCCCAGGAGGAGGAGGTCTGCATCACCATCTGGTAGGGTTACAGTGGAGAGGGGGGGTCTGCATTACCATCTGGTAGGGTTACAGTGGAGAGGGGGGGTCTGTCTCCATCTGGTAGGGTTACAGTGGAGAGGGGGGGGTCTGTCTCCATCTGGTAGGGTTACAGTGGAGAGGGGGGTCTGCATCACCATCTGGTAGGGTTACAGTGGAGAGGGGGGTCTGCATCACCATCTGGTAGGGTTACAGTGGAGAGGGGGGTCTGTCTCCATCTGGTAGGGTGACAGTGGAGAGGGGGGGTCTGTCTCCATCTGGTAGGGGTTACAGTGGAGAGGGGGGGTCTGTCTCCATCTGGTAGGGTGACAGTGGAGAGGGGGGTCTGCATCACCATCTGGTAGGGTTACAGTGGAGAGGGGGGTCTGCATCACCATCTGGTAGGGTTACAGTGGAGAGGGGGGGTCTGTCTCCATCTGGTAGGGTTAAGCAGTGGAGAGGGGGTCTGCATCACCATCTGGTAGGGTTACAGTGGAGAGGGGGGGGTCTGTCTCCATCTGGTAGGGTTACAGTGGAGAGGGGGGGGTCTGCATCACCATCTGGTAGGGTTACAGTGGAGAGGGGGGGGTCTGTCTCCATCTGGTAGGGTTACAGTGGAGAGGGGGGGTCTGTCTCCATCTGGTAGGGTTACAGTGGAGAGGGGGGGTCTGTCTCCATCTGTTAGGTTTACAGTGGAGAGGGGGTCTGTCTCCATCTGGTAGGGTTACAGTGGAGAGGGGGGGTCTGTCTCCATCTGGTAGGGTTACAGTGGAGAGGGGGGGGTCTGTCTCCATCTGGTAGGGTTACAGTGGAGAGGGGGGTCTGTCTCCATCTGGTAGGGTTACAGTGGAGAGGGGGGGGTCTGTCTCCATCTGGTAGGGTTACAGTGGAGAGGGGGTCTGCATCACCATCTGGTAGGGTTACAGTGGAGAGGGGGGTCTGTCTCCATCTGGTAGGGTTACAGTGGAGAGGGGGGTCTGTCTCCATCTGGTAGGGTTACAGTGGAGAGGGGGGTCTGCATCACCATCTGGTAGGGTTACAGTGGAGAGGGGGGGGTCTGTCTCCATCTGGTAGGGTTACAGTGGAGAGGGGGGGTCTGTCTCCATCTGGTAGGGTTACAGTGGAGAGGGGGTCTGTCTCCATCTGGTAGGGTTACAGTGGAGAGGGGGGGTCTGTCTCCATCTGGTAGGGTTACAGTGGAGAGGGGGGGTCTGCATCACCATCTGGTAGGGTTACAGTGGAGAGGGGGGGGTCTGTCTCCATCTGGTAGGGTTACAGTGGAGAGGGGGGGTCTGTCTCCATCTGGTAGGGTTACAGTGGAGAGGGGGGTCTGTCTCCATCCTGGTAGGGTTACAGTGGAGAGGGGGGTCTGTCTCCATCTGGTAGGGTTACAGTGGAGAGGGGGGGTCTGTCTCCATCTGGTAGGGTTACAGTGGAGAGGGGGGGTCTGTCTCCATCTGGTAGGGTTACAGTGGAGAGGGGGGTCTGTCTCCATCTGGTAGGGTTACAGTGGAGAGGGGGGTCTGCATCACCATCTGGTAGGTTACAGTGGAGAGGGGGGGTCTGTCTCCATCTGGTCAGGGTTACAGTGGAGAGGGGGGTCTGTCTCCATCTGGTAGGGTTACAGTGGAGAGGGGGGGTCTGCATCACCATCTGGTAGGGTTACAGTGGAGAGGGGGGTCTGTCTCCATCTGGTAGGGTTACAATGGAGAGGGGGGTCTGTCTCCATCTGGTAGGGTTACAGTGGAGAGGGGGGGTCTGCATCACCATCTGGTAGGGTTACAGTGGAGAGGGGGGTCTGTCTCCATCTGGTAGGGTTACAATGGAGAGGGGGGGTCTGCATCACCATCTGGTAGGGTTACAGTGGAGAGGGGGGGTCTGCATCACCATCTGGTAGGGTTACAGTGGAGAGGGGGGGTCTGCATCACCATCTGGTAGGGTTACAGTGGAGAGGGGGGGTCTGTCTCCATCTGGTAGGGTTACAGTGGAGAGGGGGGTCTGCATCACCATCTGGTAGGGTTACAGTGGAGAGGGGGGGTCTGCATCACCATCTGGTAGGGTTACAGTGGAGAGGGGGGGGGGGTCTGTCTCCATCTGGTAGGGTTACAGTGGAGAGGGGGGTTCTGTCTCCATCTCTCTGTCAGTGTGTGTCTCCATCTCTCAGTCTGTGTGTGTCTTCATCTCTCTGTCTGTGTGTGTCTCCATCTCTCTGTCTGTGTGTGTCTCCATCTCTCTGTCTGTGTGTGTCTCCATCTCTCTGTCTGTGTGTGTCTCCATCTCTCTGTCTGTGTC
>NW_025533941.1:80000-87500 GCF_020615455.1 Coregonus clupeaformis | reverse complement strand
CACTGGATCGAGGGGGCAAAACACCCTTTCCTCGTCTGGACTGACCACCGTAACCTGGACATCTGGGCAGCGAGGGGTAAGAATCCAAGGTGGACCTTGTTCTTCACCCGGTTTGATTTCACACTGTCCTATATACCAGGCACAACGAACGTGAAGGCAGACGCACTGTCACGGCTGTACGACACAGAGGAGAGGCCCAAAGACAACACCCCCATACTCCCGGGCCTCCTGCATTGTGGCGCCGGTAGTGTGGGCGGTGGACGCGGACATAGAGCGGGCGTTACGCACAGAGCCATCTCCACCTCGGTGCCCAGCTGGGCTGCGGTACGTGCCCTTCTCTTGTCCGTGATCGTCTTATCTATTGGGCACACACGTCCCCCTCCTCTGGTCACCCAGGCATCGGCCGTACAGTGCGCTGCCTGACCGGGAGGTACTGGTGGCCTACCTTGGCTAAGGACGTGAGGGAGGGTGTATGTCTCCTCCTGCTCGGTGTGCGCCCAGAGTAAGGCACCTAGGCACCTCGCAGTGGATAAGTTACATCCCTTACCAGTTCCTCCAAGGCCTTATCGATTGACTTCCTGACTGATCTTCCCCTCTCTCAGGGTAACACCACCATCCTGGTCGTTGTGGACCGCTTTTCTAAAGCCTGCCGCCTCCTTCCTCTGCCCGGTCTCCCCCACGGCCCTGCTTACAGCGGAGGCCCTGTTTACTCACGTCTTCCGGCACTACGGGGTGCCAGAGAGGACATAGTCTGACCGGTGTCCCCAGTTTACATCCTAGGGTCTGGAAGGCGTTCATGGAACATCTGGGGGTCTCGTCAGCCTGACCTCTGGGTTTCACCCCGAATCTAATGGACAAGTGGAACTGGTGAATCAGGATGTGGGTAGGTTCCTGCGGTCCTACTGCCAGGACCGGCCGGGGGAGTGGTCGGTGTTCTTCCCATGGGCCGAATCCGCCGCTCCTCATCTCATCATTCCATTTGTTTTGTCTTGTCTATTACACACACCTGGTTCATATCCCCTCATCAGTCCTTGTATAAGTGTTCCCTCTGCCCCCATGTCTTTGTGTGTGATTGTTTCATGTGGAGGTGACGATAGCTCGATGGAGCTTTGTGTACTGTTATCACCGGGATGTTCACCCGTGTTTTGTTTTTCTCCAATGCGCCATTACACCGCACTGTAGTTGTTCTACGCATTGCTGCGAACTGCTGTATTGGCTGAATAAACCATTTATTCTGTGATTTACCCCTCCTGCGCCTGACTCCGTCCAAATCACATTTTAGTCATTTAGCAGACGCTCTTATCCAGAGCGACTTACAGTTAGTGAATACATATTTTTCTATACTGGCCCCCCGTGGGAATCGAACCCACAACCCTGGCGTTGCAAAAGCCATGCTCTATCAACTGAGCTACATCCCTGCCGGCCATTCCCTCCCCTACCCTGGACGAATTGTGCGCCGCCCATGAGTCTCCCGGTCGCGGCCGGCGGCGACAGAGCCTGGATTCGAACCAGGATCTCTAGTGGCACAGTTAGCACTGCGATGCGGTGCCTTAGACCACTGCGCCACTCCGCTACACTGGTTCAGCTTTAAAACTGCCTCTAGTTAAACAGACCATTATTCATGCTTATTTCTTTAACGTTTCTTTCCCTGTTTTCCAGTAGTGCAGGTTCATATGCTGGAGAGACAGTTTCCATACCAGGGTTGTTGTGTTTTATAGGGCACAACTTGGGAAAAACTAAATGAGCGTTAAAGCAGGACCTTACTGCGTTTCATGACAACTGAACAGGACCCAGTTCTCTCTCTCTCTCCAGTCTGAGGTGGCAGATAGCTTAGTGGTTAAGAGCGTTGTGCCAGTAACTGAAAGGTTGCTGGTTCTAATCCTCCGAGCCGACTAGGTGAAAAATCTGTCGACGTGCCCTTGAGCAAGGCATTTAACCCTAATTGCACCTGTAAGTCAATCTGGATAAGAGCATCTGCTAAATGACTAAAAATTGAGGCTGTGGTCCTTCTAGCTCTTTTCTAAGCAGAGAGGCAGAAGGCCTTCTTTCCGTAGAGGATACACATCAAATCAAATCAAAATGTATTTGCCACATGCGCTGAATACAACAGGTTTATACATTACCGTGAAATGCTTACTTACAGCCCTTAACCAACAATGCATTTATTTTTTTATAAAAAAGTAAAATAAAACAACAACAACAGAAATGTGTTGAGAAAAAAAGAGCAGAAGTAAAATAAAATAACAGTAGGGAGGCTATATACAGGGGGGACCGGTGCAGAGTCAATGTGCGGGGGCACCGGCTAGTTGAGGTAGTTGAGGTAATATGTGGGTAGAGTTAAAGTGACTATGCATAAATAATTAACAGAGGTAGCAGCAGCGTAAAAAGATGGGGTGGGGGTGGGGGGCAGTGCAAATAGTCCGGTAGCCATGATTAGCTGTTCAGGAGTCTTATGGCTTGGGGGTAGAAGCTGTTGAGAAGCCTTTTGGACCTAGACTTGGCGCTCCGGTACCGCTTGCCGTGCGGTAGCAGAGAGAACAGTCTATGACTAGGGTGGCTGGAGTCTTTGACAATTTTGAGGGTTTTCCTCTGACACCGCCTGGTATAGAGGTCCTGGATGGCAGGAATCTTGGCCCCAGTGATGAACTGGGCCGTACGCACTACCCTCTGTAGTGCCTTGCGGTCGGAGGTCGAGCAGTTGCCATACCAGGCAGTGATGCAACCAGTCAGGATGCTCTCGATGGTGCAGCTGTATAACTCTTTGAGGATCTGAGGACCCATGCCATGTAGCAGGAAGTTTCTGTTTGTTTATTGGACTGATTCCACAGCTTATTCCTGCTCTATAAATGCCTAGCATTGTTGTCCCCTTAGGCCCTAGCATAGCATAGCATTCTACCTCTAGGCCCTAGCATTCCCTAGCATAGCATTCTACCTCTAGGCCCTAGCATTCCCTAGCATAGCATTCTCCCCCTAGGCCCTAGCATTCCCTAGCATAGTATTCTACCTCTAGGCCCTAGCATTCCCTAGCATAGCATTCTCCCCCTAGGCCCTAGCATTCCCTAGCATAGCATTCTACCTCTAGGCCCTAGCATTCCCTAGCATAGCATTCTACCTCTAGGCCCTAGCATTCCCTAGCATAGCATTCTCCCCCTAGGCCATAGCATTCCCTAGCATAGCATAGCATAGCATTCTACCTCTAGGCCCTAGCATAGCATAGCATTCTACCTCTAGGCCCTAGCATTCCCTAGCATAGCATTCTCCCCCTAGGCCATAGCATTCCCTAGCATAGCATAGCATAGCATTCTACCTCTAGGCCCTAGCATATGTAGCATTCTACCTCTAGGCCCTAGCATTCCCTAGCATAGCATTCTCCCCCTAGGCCATAGCATTCCCTAGCATAGCATAGCATTCTACCTGTAGGCCCTAGCATTCCCTAGCATAGCATAGCATTCTACCCCTAGGCCCTAGCATTCCCTAGCATAGCATAGCATTCTCCCCCTAGGCCATAGCATTCCCTAGCGTAGCATTCTACCTCTAGGCCCTAGCATTCCCTAGCATAGCATAGCATTCTCATGACGTGCCTAGAGCAGTCAGACTGTGGGCCATTGAGTTATACAGACACTAAAACACTGCGTTTGGGTCATTAATTGTGTGTGCGTGGGTGTGTGTTTGTGTGAGTGCGTACGTGTGCATACGTGTGTATCCACGCATACTTTAGTAGTGAGCAATTCATTATTTAGAAATACTGCTAGCTAGATCAGCAAATGTTTGTCAAGAAATGAATGATTGTGAAGACAAGAGATCCAGATGTTAATAATCAACAAGTCGTATCATCAGTCTGTCTGTTGTTCCTGTGATTCCTGTCAGTGAGATAACAGAGTGGATCAGCTCGACCACAAATGTTTTTAGCTTGTGAATTTGACAGCTTCAATCGGGAAGTGAAACAAAAACAAGTTTATCGTTTTTTTATTTTTATTTAGCAACTGCCAGAATTCTCTCTCCAAAGGTAGCCTGTAATATCAAGTCATGTGATTTAGAGATAAGGATATCATTTATTTATTTAATATAAATTCACGGAAAGCTTTCTGTGTTAACTGTTGTTCTCCTAGCTTGTTTCCATCCCTGAGTTATTTTAGAAGCCTTGATTATGAAACAACTTCCTCATCATCTGTCCCAAAGCATTCTGGCCGCAGGCTATTGGATCATAATAGAAGAAGAAGAAGAAGAAGAAGAAGAAGAAGAAGAAGAAGAAGAAGAAGAAGAAGGGAAGAAGAAGAAGAAGAGGAAGAAGAAGAAGAAGAGGAAGATATGGAAAGGAAAACATGTCTTGTGCATTTATTCCAGTCAGTCGGTCGCTCTGTGAGATTTTACAGTTCCCCATACTGTGGAATCTTGGCCTGCAGTCACACAGAACAGAACCGTTTTAAAGAGGAGTGACTCACGGGCAGACAGAGAGAGAGCGGCGGAGGGAGAGAGAGAGAGAGAGAGGGGGGAGGTAGAGAGAAAGAAAGGGGAGAGAGGGAGAGAGGACAGAGGGAGAGATACAGACTGCGAGAAAGGGAGAGGGGGTGGAGGGAGGGAGGGAGAGAGGACAGAGGGATATATGAGACATGTTTATAAAGCTGTTACCAGACCAGATAAATAATGAGTGTGATATTCAGATTAATATAGACCATGTTGCCATGTTTACCAGTCTGTTCCTGGAAGGATTCCTCCTGCGTTCCACATGAGGGTTTGGATTAGGGTTAGGGCAACATTTGGGATGCCCCTCCTCTCTGATCCCTATCTGAACATGAGATCCCTCAATTCAATTTCAATTTAACGCCTTTATTGCCATGAGAAACGTGTGCTAACATTGCCAAAGCAAGTTAAATAGATAATAAACAAAAAGTGAAATCAACAATAAAATATTAACAGTAAACATTACACTCAGAAGTTTCAAAAGATGAATGCTAATAGTCTGGGTAGCCATGATTACGGGCCCCGTGTAGCTCAGTTGGTAGAGCATGGCGCTTGCAACGCCAGGGTTGTGGGTTCGTTTCTGACAGGGGGGGCAGTATGAAAATGTATGCACTCACTAACTGTAAGTCGCTCTGGATAAGAGCATCTGCTAAATTACAAAAATGTAAAAATTTGGAGTCTTATGGCTTGGGGGGTAGAAGCTGTTAAGAAGCCTTTTGGACCTAGACTTGGTGCTCCGGTACCACTTGCCGTGCAGTAGCAGAGAGAACAGTCTATGACTAGGGTGGCTGGAGTCTTTGATAATTTTTAGGGCCTTCGTCTGACACCGCCTGGTATAGAGGTCCTGGATGGCAGGAAGCTTGACCCCAGTGATGTACTGGGTTGTACGCACTACCCTCTGTAGTGCCTTGCGGTTGGAGGCCGAGCAGTTGCCATACCAGGCAGTGATGCAACCAGTCAGGATGCTCTCGATGGTGCAGCTGTAGAACTTTTTGAGGATCTGCGGACCCATGCCAAATATTTTCAGTCTCCTGAGGGGGAATAGGCTTTGTCGTGCCCTCTTCACGACTGTCTTGGTGTGTTTGGACCATGATAGTTTGTTGGTGATGTGGACACCAAGGAACCTGAAGCTCTCAACCTGTTCCTCTAAAGCCCCGTCAATGAGAATGGGGGCGTGCTCAGTCCTCTTTTCTTTCCTGTAGTCCACAATCATCTCCTTTGTCTTGATCACGTTGAGGGAGAGGCTGTTATCCTGGCACCACACGGCCAGGTCTCTGACCTCCTCCCTATAGGCTGTCTCATCGTTGTCGGTGATCAGGCCTACCACTGTTGTGTCGTCGACAAACTTAATGATGATGTTGGAGTCGTGCCTGGCCATGCAGTCATGGTTGAACAAGGAGTACAGGAGGGGACTGAGCACGCACCCCTGAGGGGCACCCTTGTTGAGGATCAGCGTGGCAGATGTGTTGTTACCTACCCTTACCACCTGGGGGCGGCCTGTCAGGAAGTCCAGGATCCAGTTGCAGAGGGAGGTGTTTAGTCCCAGGGTCCTTAGCTTAGTGATGAGCTTTGAGGGCACTATGGTGTTGAATGCTGAGCTGTAGTCAATGAATAGCATTCTCACGTAGGTGTTCCTCTTGTCCAGGTGGGAAAGGGCAGTATGGAGTGCAATAGAGATTGCATCATCTGTGGATCTGTTGGGGCGGTATGTAAATTGGAGGGGGTCTAGGATTTCTGGGATAATGGTGTTGATGTGAGCCATGACCAGCCTTTTAAAGCACTTCATGGCTACAGACGTCAGTGCAACGGGTCGGTAGTCATTCAGGCAGGTTATATTAGTGTTCTTGGGCACAGGGACTATGGTGGTCTGCTTGAAACATGTTGGTATTACAGACTCAGTCAGGCACATGTTGAAAATGTCAGTGAAGACACTTGCCAGTTGGTCAGCGCATGCTCGGAGTACACGTCCTGGTAATCCGTCTGGCCCTGCGGCCTTGTGAATGTTGACCTGCTTAAAAGTCTTACTTACATCGGCTACGGAGAGCGTGATCACATACCGTAGTCATTTTATGCTTCAGTGTTGCTTGCCTCGAAGCGAGCATAGAAGTTATTTCGCTCGTCTGGTGGGCTTGTGTCACTGGGCAGCTCGCGGCTGTGCTTCCCTTTGTAGTCTGTAAGTGTTTTCAAGCCCTGCCACATCCGACGAGCGTCAGAGCCGGTGTAGTACGATTCAATCTTAGTCCTGTATTGACTTTTTGCCTGTTTGATGGTTCGTCTGAGGGCATAGCGGGATTTCTTATAAGCGTCTGGGTTAGAGTCCCGCTCCTTGAAATCGGCAGCTCTACCCTTTAGCTCAGTGCAGATGTTGCCTGTAATCCATGGCTTCTGGTTGGGGTATGTACGTACGGTCACTGTGGGGACAACGTCATGATGAAGCATGGGCAGGAGAAGGATGAGAAATCAACAAAAGCATGAGAAGACTTTGCCTTTGTTTTGGTCTGTTTGTTTGTCAGTTAGGGTGTGCAGGGTGCATACGTGGTCTGTCCTACAGCAATTTGGTGAAAAGCCAATTTGACATTTGCTCGGTACATTGTTTTCACTGAGGAAATGTACAAGTCTGCTGTTAATGATAATGCAGAGGATTTTCCCAAGGTTGCTGTTGACGCATGTCCCACGGTAGTTATTGGGGTCAAATTTGTCTCCACTTTTGTGGATTGGGGTGATCAGTCCTTGGTTCCAAATATTGGAGTGGATGCTAGAGCTGAGGATGATGTTGAAGAGTTTAAGTGTAGCCAATTGGAATTTGTGGCTGTATATTTTATAATTTCATTTAGGATACCATCAACCCCACAGGCGTTTTTGGGTTGGAGGGTTTGTATTTTGTCCTGTAGTTCATTCAATGTAATTGGAGAATCCAGTGGGTTCTGTTAGTCTTTAATAGTTGATTCTAAGATTTGTATTTGATCATGTATATGTTTTTGCTGTTTGTTCTTTGTTATAGGGCCAAAAAGATTGGAGAAGTGGTTTACCCATACTTTT
>NW_025533941.1:75000-77500 GCF_020615455.1 Coregonus clupeaformis | reverse complement strand
TCTATTCATATCTGAACTCTATTCATATCTGAACTCTATTCATATCTGAACTCTATTCATATCTGAACTCTATTAATATATGAACCTCTATTCATATCTGAACTCTATTAATATCTGAACTCTATTAATATCTGAACTCTATTCATGTCTGAACTCTATTCATGTCTGAACTCTATTCATGTCTGAACTCTATTCATATCTGAACTCTATTCATATCTGAACTCTATTCATGTCTGAACTCTATTCATATCTGAAATCTATTCATGTCTGAACTCTATTCATATCTGAACTCTATTCATATCTGAACTCTATTCATATCTGAACTCTATTCATATCTGAACTCTATTCATATCTGAACTCTATTCATATCTGAACTCTATTCATGTCTGAACTCTATTCATGTCTGAACTCTATTCATGTCTGAACTCTATTCATGTCTGAACTCTATTCATATCTGAACTCTATTCATATCTGAACTCTATTCATATCTGAACTCTATTCATATCTGAACTCTATTCATATCTGAACTCTATTCATGTCTGAACTCTATTCATGTCTGAACTCTATTCATATCTGAACTCTATTCATATCTGAACTCTATTCATATCTGAACTCTATTCATGTCTGAACTCTATTCATGTCTGAACTCTATTCATATCTGAACTCTATTCATATCTGAACTCTATTCATGTCTGAACTCTATTCATATCTGAACTCTATTAATATCTTAACTCTATTCATATCTGAACTCTATTCATGTCTGAACTCTATTCATGTCTGAACTCTATTCATGTCTGAACTCTATTCCTATCTGAACTCTATTCCTATCTGAACTCTATTCATGTCTGAACTCTATTCATATCTGAACTCTATTCATATCTGAACTCTATTCATATCTGAACTCTATTCATGTCTGAATTCTATTCATGTCTGAACTCTATTCATATCTGAACTCTATTCATATCTGAACTCTATTCATATCTGAACTCTATTCATGTCTGAACTCTATTCATGTCTGAACTCTATTCATATCTGAACTCTATTCATATCTGAACTCTATTCATATCTGAAATCTATTCATGTCTGAACTCTATTCATATCTGAACTCTATTCATATCTGAACTCTATTCATATCTGAACTCTATTCATGTCTGAACTCTATTCATATCTGAACTCTATTCATATCTGAACTCTATTCATATCTGAACTCTATTCATGTCTGAACTCTATTCATGTCTGAACTCTTTTCATATCTGAACTCTATTCATATCTGAACTCTATCCATATCTGAAATCTATTCATGTCTGAACTCTATTCATATCTGAACTCTATTCATATCTGAACTCTATTGATATCTGAACTCTATTCATGTCTGAACTCTATTCATATCTGAACTCTATTCATATCTGAACTCTTTTCATATCTGAACTCTATTCATATCTGAACTCTATTCATGTCTGAACTCTATTCATGTCTGAACTCTATTCATATCTGAACTCTATTCATATCTGAACTCTATTCATGTCTGAACTCTATTCATATCTGAACTCTATTCATGTCTTCAGATATAAACACTACTATTACTGTGTCTTTTAAGAGTAAAGGCCAACGTGAACGTCACCAGACTCCCACAAGAACTGTAACATTTTATAATGCAGAATTTTATCCTGTACCAAGTAAAAGGGTTTGGACTTTTCTATTTGTGGAACACAATGCAACACAACTTTATCAAAGAGCTCAGCCCTTTTCTATTTGTGGGATATCCTGGCCTTGTTTACACTGGGCTACTATGTTTCACTTTCCTCACGAACTGGATTATTGGATTATTACACATCAATCATTGTTTCTGAGGGATGAAAAGGGATATCGAAGGATGTGTTATATTTACTTATATATGCAGTCAGTTTAGTCATAGCAGCATGCTTGTGTAACCAGTGGGAATCAAACTGGGGTTTCCTGCTCACCAACCCAAAGTCTAAACCATTAGACCAAGAGATCATCATCAAGGGCCGAGGGCTACCTCTTTACAAGATTCCCGATCACCTTTGCTACATTTGCTCTATTCTAAGCCTCCCCTCCCTCTCTCCTGTGTTCTCCAGTTGTGGGCACGACCATCGAGTCGCCAGTGGTACCAGTCATCCTGGTCAGCCTGCTACCCTTACTGGTCCTGGCTGTGGTAGTCATCGCTATGTTCTACTGGTACCGAGTCCACCGCCAACGCAAACTCACCCAGGAGCAGTGGGACAGCAAGAAGCCCAAACGCAAGGGCAAAGGTGAGGACCACCACAATGGAATCAATCAATCAGTCAATCATCAAATCAATCAGTCAATCATGATATCAATCAATCAGTCATGAGATCAATCAGTCAATCATGAGATCAATCAATCAGTCATGAGATAAATCAGTCATTCATGATATCAATCAGTCAATCATGAGATCAATCAGTCAATCATGAGATCAGTCAATCATCAAATCAATCTTACATGAAAATGAGCCTTC